>NC_057812.1:224173991-224334035 GCF_018294505.1 Triticum aestivum | reverse complement strand
ATACATATAGATTCGTTTGCAAATGAAAGAAGATTCGTTTGCATTCTCAAATGTAGGCGCACCAGGCAAACCAGGGTCGTGTCGGGGTGGACGCTGCTTCGGTGCCTTAAAGGCAACTGCCTTTGGGTCACTGACATGTGGGCCAGCCACCTGTTGGGCCCATATGTCATGGACACAAAGGCAGGTGCCTTAAGGCACCGAAGCATAGTCCTGTCGGGGTGGTCGCGTGTGTCGGACGGACGCGTAGCACCCAGCCACCCCCCCCAAAAGGACGACAACAATATAAGTTCACGCTTCCACGTTTCGGATTGAAATATCTAGCGGCCCCAATTCCAGCCCTGCAAAATCTCTCTTCTCCACCGTCCCCTTCCGCGCCCAGATTGCTCAAATCCCTAATTCACCGCCAACCCTCGAATCGCCCCTCGTCTCGTCTCTTTCCCCACTGTTCCCCACCTCTGTGCCGGACGACGACGACGAAGACGATGGTCGCGCTTCACCACCGCACCGGAGCTACCTCATCTACGCCCTCGTCCACTGCACCGGGTGGTCCACCGACAACGTCGGCCGCCGCAACCGATGTGCCTCACAGACACCGAGTGCCACCGCTTCAGGTGCGCTTCACTGATGCCGTCTCCCAGCTCACCGGGGCTACTTCACGGAGCATATCATCGCACCTCCGCCCCCCGAGGCCGTTGGGGCTTCACCAATGGTCTCGCCCACCACATCGTAGTGCTCCGCTGCCACTCAAGATCAGCATCCGTGCATGGCCAGCCAACACCAGCACATCACCCTCAACGGCTCTGAAGTGACCCGCACTCTAGCTAGGCGAGCATGCCCAAACGCCGACCCGAACTAGGTATCCACACATCACTCCCTTGTGCACTGTTCCGACGATGTTTGGATATCCTTTCACTGCTCTCTTAGCTTACACGCCTATGTAACTCTGACCTTAACTCTTATTTCTTCTGGAGACATCATTTGAAACAAGAAAATCCATATTTTAGCGAAGCATGACGGCGCTACGGGATCTTGTACACATCCTGCACACCCGTATAACCTTGTAAGTATCTGTCCTCCGGTACAACATCAAGGTCGATTCCTCTTATTTGATCAACCATTCGCCGTGTCAAAAATGCAGAGGGGGATGCAAGGAGCACAAGGCCTGCACATCCAAGCAAGTGGTAACATGGACTTGTACATGGAACATCCCAAGCGCAAGCAGAGCTGCAGTGAGCCTATACAACGAGCTAGCACAAGTCCCTGCATTTCATTTAATTCATATTGGCATTCGTGTATGATTTATGTGCAGTGGCTGATCCACGAATTCAAGTTACCAGGGGCGAACATTTAACTTAAAAAATACGAAGGCACTTGCACTCCGGAAATCAACATAACTTGAGAAATGTGAAGCTACATGCACTTTGAAAACCAGCTAATGATCCAAAGTAGTTTAGATTATAAACACTAAATGATGCAAGCACCAAAAAACCCAAAATGCAACATGGTGTACAAGGACTACAAACATGGTCTGTACCTGCTTGAATTATTCGTTCTCTGGCTGAAAATATCGAAGTGTAATTGCACGTATAACCAGTGCACAAACTGCATATCAATATATCTATCCTGCACAAGTATGCCAATAGTTTCAAACAACAGACTAGAAAAGTATTTATGCTATGTTGTCATGATACGGGGACTTTCTGGTAGATGGCCTCGACGTTTCCTCAAGCTATGAAAATGCACTATAATTTGCTTGTCATCAATGCCTGCAAATCTCTGTCTCTCTCCACATAGTAGATCATCATTAGACACTAAATCCTTCAATGAGCTTGCAAAATGCTTGCATTAGATCCCTCATTAGACACTATATGTTCATCACCAGGAGCATGTAAAATGTTTGCATCAAATCTTTCATTAGCATTCTGTTCATTAGACACTTCATGCTCAAGAACAACATAAGCTTGTATGTTTGCACCGGAAACTTGATTAGATACATCAGATTCAGTCAGTTCAGTATTGATTGGGGGAGTTATAAAATAAGTAGAAATTGGTTTCATTTTCTCATAGATTCCCTACATACAAGTAGTTTTACAACACCGTCAGGTTTAACTATTGGCCAGAAATTGAAGAGTTGAATTAGATATAATCAGGGATGTGATGTACCTGCTCGTTGCGCATGCTACTCTTGCAAGCTGCGACTGTCCGTTTGCGCAAGCTCGATGTCATGCCCGTGCTGCCGCTGCTGCCTCCCATGCATGCTACATCCAGGGTTGGATCTTCATCTTCTTGTCCTTCCGTTCGCTTGAAGCCCGGCGACCGCCCTCCAACGAGGGCGCGAGGAAGTGCTGTGTCGGTCTGTCCAGCGGCGGCTAGGTTAGGAGCGAACCAGATTGGAGGCTGGAGCGAATGAATTGGGATTTTTCCTGGTGTCGATCAATATGGGAGGCGCTCGTTTGGGCCGCGAGCCTGCTATAGGGCCTGCCTTGCACTTATGTTATTGGCCCATCCAAATTGAAACATTTTTCTTCATTTTTTACATTGCCTGCTCGTGCGTTGGGACGAACAAAACTAGCATGGGCCAACCTGGACAACTCAAACTAGGTGCACACTTTCCAGCCACCTGAGGCGGCCGCCCATACCAGCCCCTATGGTGGCGTCGCGCGTGTATGATTGGATAGTGAAAAATATTCCAGTGGCGTTTTTGATTTACCCATAGAATGGTTGAATTGCTTGTTTCTATGAACTGAGTTCACCAATAATGTGAAGGATGCCAGTCTTTTCATCCTATTGTAGATTGCTTAGATCTCGATATGCCAAAAGTAATTGCATGAAATATACAGTAAAAGCCAGTGTGATGTGTTTGGCTACAACTAGTCTGACTACACCGTCCTCATATAACATATCAAGGACGCACCATCTCACCAGATTAACCATTCGACTTACCCATGCAGTGTGGGAAGAAAGAAGTATTGGGACTGCGTATCCAAGCAACTGATGACATGGACTCCTTCGTACAACCTTGTAAGCGAAAAAGAAGTTGCAGTGTGCCTATAGAAAGAACTAGCTTAAGTTCAGTTACCTGCTTCTCGGAATTTTAGTTAGCCACTTATTGCAAAATTGTTCAATTACGTTGCTTGGCTTAATTTAGTTTGCTACTGATTACATAATGGCACAGCCTGTTAATCATATTGTAGACTGCGCCTATCTATGTGTTTGATACTTACTGTTAAGAATTACCTGTTTGCCTTAACTTAAATATCTACTTGTTTGTTTAACTGCTTTGCTGCTGCAACAGCGGGTTACAATGATGTTAATAACTACTTTTCAGCATCCAATTGAAACTCTTTAATTCCTTGTTTGTTTAACTGGTTTGCTGTTATAACTCCCAGTTGAGATGTTTTGCTAACTTCAACTTTTCTGAATCCAATCGGAACTTTAATGGCAAAACAGGTTAGCCCAAGATCAAAGAGCGAGGTCCCCATGGACGTTGCATCATCCCACAGCAGTGGCACCCGCCCAATCATGCATTATGAATTGCCAACTGCTGATGCTCTAGAGGCTAAACTAGTGGTAGAAAGAGATTCTGCTTCTGCACTTAGAGATGAAGTTGACATGTTGAGGAAGTAAATAGCACAATCACAAGCAGTACTCAAGACAACCATTAAATATTTGGTGGATTTCAAAACGAAGCAAGCTGAGACTGACCAGATTGTTAAGGTCCTGAAGGAAAAAAGGAAATTAAATTCCTACTTGGTAAATCATAGGTGAAATGTTCTTTCCATAGTTGAATAACCTTTGTGTTGTCTGTTCATGTAATCAATCAAACCATTTGTTTTAGAGATCATGTAATAATTGTTTTTTGTTTGTAATTTTATTTGAGCACAAGTCTGTATTAATTGATAAGACTCGGAGACATTTCATTTGGATTGCTGTGCCAGACCTACAAATATGCCAATCAGGCTGAATGTGCATTCAGCAATAGTAGTATAGATGGACCATAAGTGGCACGCATCGGAAAGGGCCAAGATGCTGGCTAAAAAAAGGATGCTGTTGTAGCCAAAAAAAGTACAGCGGCCTGGCTTATGTATGCTAGTTGATATTATTGATCCATATACTTTATAAGTGTTTATATGTCTGTTAGTTCCGTACATTCTTGGTTGATTGACTCGGTATTTGAATCTTGATACATCGCTTGTGTACATATCTAAATGGGAGTACACATTATGCTGCGTGTGACATTTGAGTTGGACATGAAGTGTTCCAAATATTTGAATTCACCTTAAATTGGATTCTAGTTTCTGAATTTGAGTATCGGCATTTGTAAACCATATTCATATATGACAGTGGAATACATCTTTGTCGTCCTTTTGAAGATATATAAAAACACATAGAATGATTTATAAAGATTCATATAGGAATACAAAATGGATTCGACTTTAGTTGCCATGGTAAATGTGGATGCTTATTGTCCCAAAATTTGAAAGAAACAGCAAAATGTCCACTCCCACATCGGCTGCCCGAAGCCAAGTGTTTGGGAGATGGAAATTACTGTCTACCCATTACACGGACAATCCATCGGCCCGATTTCCACTACTCTAAATAGGGGTAGGTTAGTAACTTCAATTAGACGTGACACGACCGCCACTGAGCCCATTCCGACATGGTGGGCGTCAAACATGGGCGGCAAAACTCATTTGATTCAAGCTCATCCGAAAGACCTCTGTTTCTCCCTCCATTCCCCATTCATACACAGTGGGCGGCAAAACACCCTCTCCTCGTCCGAGATAGATGTAGGCTAATATTTTAAATAGGGGCAGAAACTTCCATCAGACGTGACACAACCGCCCTACCTGTCAGCCCCGTTCATACACCCTAGGCGCCAACCATGGGCGGCAAAACACCCTCTCCTCGCCTGAAATAGTTACCGGCAAATATTTGGGAGATGCGAGATTACCGTCCTATCCCCAAACGACGAGACGTCCAAATTTGAAACGGGGGATAAGTTCGTAACTTTCCCATATTTCAGACAGGCGCGTCCCAAAAACATGGTTCCCCGTACCTCTCCCTCCATTTTCCCATTCATACACCGTCCGCACTAGAACACCCCATTCCCACACCAGCCTTCGTCCGCCACCCCATCCATTGCCGCCGTCCTCCACCACATCCATCGCCACCGTCCTCCACCATGCCGGAGCGCTTACCAAGACCGCGTCGTCCACTGCTAGAGATGGACGTTTCTCATCCACGGCGATGGACCAATAGCCTTGCATCGCGTCCTCTCGCTTCATCGGCGCCGTCGTCCTCTTTGTCGGGGCCGCTCACACGACCTTCTCTTCCACCGCAACGGGACTTAACCCCCGATGCACCCGTCTACCGTCGCAGATCCGCTTCAACGCCACCGACAGCCATCGCACCCCCGATGCCTACACGGCGCCGCAAGAGAGGTGGTACTTCATATCTCCTCAACTTTTTGATCTCAACCAGAAAATAGATCTTAACTTGGTTACTCTACTTTCTTTTCAGCTCTTAGAATTTAGTTCTTAGTTCGAAGCAAACAATGGATGCTAAATATCATTTCTCCGGTTTGCAGCTTCAAATCTGCCATGGCACAACCATAATACGGTTTAATTGATCATGCTTAGGGTTTAATTGATCATGTTGGTTCCGTGGTGGTTTCTTTAATAGAAATCAGAGGGGAAACCCTCTTTTGCTAAAAAAATATACGCTTAGAGTTTCCCCCTTTTATGATCACTATACGATCAAAATACATGCTTCGTGTCATATAACACTGCTCCACCCATCAAGCTAAACAAGCTTAGTTGTTCAAATACGAATATGATATTATTAAAACAGAGTTGTTTAATTGGTCAGCTAAATGTTCCTAAATTAGTTTCAAAAATGCATGTTCGCCGCTCGGGTGTGTATCTCTGTGTGTGGTTTGGTCAGCATGGTTGGGGAGGTGAACTTTGCATATGCAGGGGTTTATAGGGAGACACTCTCCGAGTTGAAACCACAATGCATTCCATAGATAATCTGACTACTTTTTATGTTTTCATGAATCTCAGATTCTGAACAACATCATAATGATTATGAGCTTGCGCATGAAAAGAATAAAGTAGAACAATGCCATGGCTGTCAAACTTGGCATTAAGGGACTGAAATCAAGTCTGGATGCAATGTAATGCAAACACTCTCCACCTACAGATTAATGCTCAGAATATGATCCTAACAGTGATTCTGAGCTAGAGGGAGACCTAAGTCAATGTAGCTCCCTAGTGGAGGAGTTAGAGGAAGATGCCCTATCTTATTCACCCATCAAGGTACTTGCTCTAACTTTCCAAGCTTACATTGCTCGCACATATCTTGCAACTGATGCTTTGCATTGCTTCTACTTTATTGAACTGCCATTAGCTTAGTTTACACATCGTGTATGTGAATACGCCCCGCCTATCCATTTTCAGTACATATTCCATCTGTCATCATACCATATTTGTCCATTCAAATGTTGTTCTTGTGTATCAGACGTTCACAAGGAAGAGGGCGATTGCTGATCGTGGAGGAGCACAAGCAAAGTATTTGGAAAAGGTAGTGGCACCTGATAAATCAAATAGCCCATTAGGTGTAGTTGCAATATCACCTGACCCACAAAATACCCCAACTCTAGCAGACTCTAGCCCTACTACACTGGTCATTTCTGATGCCCCAACTCAGCAGACCCCAACTGCAACAAACATTATGATTATGCCAGTTGACATAGCACCAGCTGTACAACGCAAAACCCCCATTCCAGCAAAGAGTACACCAAATCCAGTTGCCAAATCCCTTTTCGAACCAAAGAGAGCCCCAATTGCAGCAAATAGGACCCCTGCTCCATTTCTTCCTAGTTTAGAAGATGAAGCTTATGTTGTTGTCAGGAACTTTGTGCGCATATTTCCTTCATGGAAAGATTATACCGCAGACACAGAACAATTTCCAGTCTTCCTCCGCAACTTACGCATAAGTAATGTACTAATGTTATTCATGGTCAGTACTGCATATGTTTCTGATGACAGAAGACACAAGATTTTATTCTTTTAAATAGGCGAGGCGCAAACTGGATTGTGATGACGAGCAAGGGTTGGTTGTGCTTTTCAAGCACTCATTGATGAAGTATCGTTCCTACCTGAGGCAAGCGCACTTCGATGGCAAGCCTCTGAACGAAATTTCTGTAAAGTCTCCGGTGCTACATTTATCCGACGGTCACTGGAATCATCTTGTTACACATTGGTCTCGGCTGCAGCGTAAGGTACTGTCTATGATATCACATCACAATTTGAACTACATTTCTGCATTTGCCTTAATGTCTCACTTGTACAAAAACTATTAGCAGAAGAACATTCATTCTCAAGGGACCACAGAGTCTCGCAACTATACTGCACACAACATTGCTCTTGTGAGTACCTCTTGCCCTGTATGACCATACTTACTTTCATAGCTGTTTGATTATGTAGCATCACTGCACATGTTAGCCTCGTAATCATCCATTTGGTGGACATTATAAGATCCGTATGGACTCTTACATAAATTTAGAATCAACCCAATGCTTTGAAGAGGTTTAGCTCTGCAGTCCTCTTGTAAGGACTGAACGTGGTCTATCACTGTACTTACATTAACAGCTACTCCCTCCGTCCCATAATATAAGAACGTTTTGTACAGTACACCAGTGTTCAAAACACTCTTGTATTATGGGAAGAGGGATTGGTTCATTTTGTAGCATTCTGCATCTTATCTCCCTCGCGCACCATTTACTAAAAAGATCAGATCTATATTTAATCTTACCAACAAGTAGAATACACAGACAATGCCAGTGCAGAAGTGTAGCCCATTGCTCTTGTCAGTACATTTTGTCCTGTAACGCTTGTACCTCCAGGGATTGGTAGTTGATTATGTAGCATCAATCTGCATCTTATCTTCATTATCCTCTATCCCTTCTAGTATTATCATATCTATAATTACTCTCTACAAATGTAGAGTACAGACAATGCTTATGAAGAAGATTCTGTGCTGAAATTCTTGAGTTATCCTTCCCTTTCCATGGAGAAGGGCATTATAAAGCCGATGTTAATTGTTAATGTAAGTCAGTCCTTCTAAAGCCTTTATCCTCAACTGCTGTTTAATTTGCTCATACTCCCTATCGTTTACTGCTATTTAGTTTTCTGTTTCTACCAAAATGCATGTTCGTAAGAACCGTAAGTTCTAAGTTTTACTTGTAAAACCAAATTCCTTATTGATACCATGCACATTAATTAATACTCCCTATATGTATGCTTGTTTTTGTGGATCTATAATCCAGTGTGTGGTGAAGCATCCCACGTTCGCACCTTGTCATCTCCTGTTTTATCTTACTGATGTGGCTGATGATATGAACAACATGCCATGCACATTATCCAAAATAGATACAATGATTTTCTTTTCCCTTCTTCTATGCTTGTTATGTTGACATGGTAATCCAGTAGTGTGGTGAAGCTCCCCGCATTATGAACAATGCCAAATTATGCTATTGATATTTTGAACATACTCTTTATTTTCTAATTTGAAATTGGATAGAATTGACAGAACAATTATCATCTTTGTTTATACACGTGCAAAACCTGTCATCGCTCTGCTTTGTTTCAGGGTGATATGCCTGATGGCATGCACAAGTCTGCTGAAGGCTGTGAGACAAACCCAACATATATTGCAGCAAAGAAGGCAAAACATCTTGAAGATAGCAAGACAACCCCAAAGTCTTGTCTTGATGCAGTGTTCAAGTTACTTGAGACTAACAGTCAGACAAGCTCACAGAATTCGTTGTCTGAATCAGTTCGACTTCTTCAGTCCCAAGTTCTAGCAGAAAGGCATTCTGCAACTCAACTTTGACTTGAAGTCCTGTCTCTAAGAAAGATTGTGGAGAACACCAATGAGAACCTCATCGCTAAACAGCTACACCTGGAAGCTATGGCCGACATGCTAGGCCGGTCTCACAGCCTTGCTCAGCAGCTTGCGCAGCAGTTCCCCCGCAAGGCTAACCTTTCTTGAACTGTCTTAGAAGTGGTCTTGGTTCATTATTATTTTGTTACGTTGCAATGGTGCCCAGTTTTTGTAATCTGCTTCTTCGTTGCGCTTTATGATCACTGGTGGCGAACTTTGATGCCCAGTGGATGTAATATACCTTAAATCCTTTATTGTGTAGTGTAGGTTTATTCTTAGTTACTATGCCATAATTTCTTTATTGTATAGAGTAGGTTTGTTCTTAATTCCTACTAGTTACGCAGCAGCTCAAAATGAACCCCGGCCCATGATAGTGCGAATCAAATCATAGGCTTTTAACAGGCCAAAATTGTCTGGGTCCTTGTTTGGCCCAACCAGATATCAGCTGCGAGCAGGCCGGATGCAAACCGGGCCGTAGTTAGGCCCAACTATATGATGGGCTTTTAATAGGCCGAAATTAATATAGGGCTGAAATGTTCAACGGGCCCTTAACAGGCCAAAACTAATATCAGGCCGAATTACTAAGTGGGCCTTTAGCAAGTGGGCCCAAAAGCATAGTGTCCAGTTGACGGGCCGAATCTGATATGGGCCATAATTGAGCCCAAAGCCTCTTAAAGGGTCGGACCTGATCTGGGCCGTAATTTGGCCCAGAACGTGGTAGGCTTTTAACGGGCCGGATCTCATATGGGCCACTATTAGGCCCGGACAGTGGCAGGCCATTAATGGACCGGATCAAATATGGGCCGACATTTGGCCCAAAACATGGCAGCCAGTTAATGGGCTGGCCTACTAGGGTCCTCAAAATCTTGTGGGCCTACAGCTAGGCCGACCCAGTAATGTTGGCGAAATCTCGTGGGCCTTTAGCTGGGCCGGCCCATTACGACCCGCAAGAATCTTGTGGGCCTTTACCTGGGCCGGCCCATTATGGCCCACAAAATCTTGTGGGCCTTTAGCTGGCCCAGTCCATTATGGTTCGCAAAATATCGTGGGCCTTTAGCTGGGCTGGCCCATTATGGTCCGCAAAATCTCGTGGGCCTTTAGTTGAGCCAGCCCATTTAAACTTGTTGGGCCGTGCCATGTGTCGACGTATCATAGGTGCCTTCTGTCCAGTGAGTGGATGACATCTATCCCGACGATGAGCCGACACGTGTTTCCTCTAGCCAATGATGATTTTACACGTGGAAAATCCTCATTGGTCGGGGCTGTTAACGGGTTATCGGATCCAAAACCCGACCCGATAGCTTAATGGCATTCCGTTATGGTGGATGCCATGTGTTAGTCACCCTTGACGAAAGCACTTCTGTGACGCACGATTTATTGTCATGGAAGTGGACACTTCCATGATGATAATTTTGGTAATGTCATGGAACACTTCTACGACAGCACATGTATGACTATCTTGATTCTGTCATAAATTTGTCATGGATGTACATGCATGACAAAAAAAGCGACCTACTGTGACAAAACAAGTATCACCACGGAAGTGTATTTTTTTGTAGTGCTTCAGGTCGGCGGTCATCCTCTCCGGCACTTGCGTCGCCCGCGGGTCGGCGAGCTTCGCGCGAAGCCACTCCTCGTGGGACACAGGCATCTTCGATGGCAGCACCAGCCAAGGGTGGACGCGCTTGGCATCCATCAGGAACCACTTGCTCCTAAAGCCCTCGGCCTTCTTCCCAGCCTTCGAGATGGCATCATTCTTGGTGGCCGCGATAAAGCCAACGCACCCTGAGCAGGGGCCCTCCTTAAGTCGGAGAAAGAAGAAGTGGCGCAGCAGCACCATGGATGACATCACTTCGACGTACGCCTCACAGTAGAAGGCGAAAAACGACAGAAGAAGGATGGATTTGGGATGAAGATGGAGGGCATGGATCTTATAGTGGCCGAGGACGGAGTAGAAGAAGTCGGAGAAGGGGGAAACCAACCCGGCGACGATGCTACTCGTGAAGAAGGGGTAGAAGGTGCTGCCAGAGTCCTCAGGATTGGCGGAGCCGACCCGGAGCACACTCTTCCTCTTCTTGTCACCCTCCGCCGTCATCAAGCGCACGGCGGCCAGGTTCTTCTCCGACACACTCGGCGCGTCGAGCGCGGGCTCATACCAGGATGACAAAGGGGTAGCCCAGGCTTTCTTGGGCGCCATCGACGGCAAGCTCGAAGGTCTGGGTGGATCTGGAGTCTCTGGAAGCGAAGGGCAAGAAAGGGGATCTGGAGCAAGACGAAGGAAAGCAATGAAGGCAAATGCAGCCCGCGCCAGCCTTTTGTCAGGCGGGCAGTTGCCGAGGTGGCATGGGGAAGCAGAGACGCCCACGTCCAATCAACCGCCACGCGTCAACCAAGGACGCAGGCTGTTAGGGCCCACAATGCTCCGCACTTGTCCCTTGGCTTCGCCTCGAAGCCAAGCCCGAGCGCGCCTTGGGCCCCGGGGCTACTGTTGGCATCCTGGGAATGGGGGTCACCCAACTTGCCTGCCTGCGGCCCACGACGTGGCTCCAACAGCGGCCCTGTACGACCCATCTTCACCAGCAAACATTCAAGACCCTCGTGAGGGGCCAAGCCGGATGGCGCAAGACCTCCTCGGGGGCGGCCTCACCAGGCTGGCTCGTGAGGGGTGGAGGATCAAGGCAAGGGGCACCTCGCGAGGTCCCCGTGACGCAAGCCATGATGACCAAGGCTAGGCGGGCACCAGGCGGGTGCCAACACGTAGTGTCCTTGTTTCCTCTTTGGTTCTAAAGAGACAAGCGCAGGCGCGGAGTCCCGAGGCGTCAAGCAAAGGTTTCCATATCAGTGCAACGAGACCGAGACCAGCAGGACAGCAGGACGGAGGTCACCGTGGAGCCCAGGATGGCGTCACCACCAGAGCCTTTGGCAGGCGAAGACCACCTTTTGTCAGGATAGCTTGTACTAGCTGTCCCCCTTCAAACTGGCCGTTGTGGGATCCCTTCCCGCCTAATATTTGGGGAGATGACCTGAGCCTCTATAAATAGGACTAGCCACCACCTTAGAAGTAGAGAGGGGGCTGAGAGAAGAGGCTGACCAGGGCAAGGAGAACGATCCTCTACTGCATCATCTCACCAAGCACAAGAGCACCTCTCCTCAAGAGGTTGCTCTTCCCTTGTAACTGTTCATCCTCAGCCCAAGAGGCAATCCACCACACCACACTGGAGTAGGGTATTACACCACATCGGTGGCCCGAACCAGTATAAACCTTGTGTCCCTTTGTTATGCGGTTTCTACGCGCTAGACTTGAGAGTGCGGTGAGAGCATGGGATAGAGGGGGAGAGATCTTCGTGCACACCCCAGTGTTCGAACCTCAAGGGTTTTGCCAGAACCCGAAATCCGACAGACACACTCGATACTCTTTTTCTCCATAGCCCCCTCGATATGTAGACTTCTGGCGCGTGCACAGCTGTAGTGATGATGACGCTGAACCCAGTGTGCCTATTTTTACCGGCCTCATGTGATAGTTTTCACCCTATTTCTGTTAATTAACAAGGCAACCTTTTCTTTGTTACTATTAGTGAATCTGAAATCATTCGGGGCAGACATAAAATATATCACTTCAGCCCAATTACCAGAGTAACTATTTTAAAAGAAACTAGCTAGATGCCCGTGCGTTGCACGGAACATCAATATGCATTTGTATGAGTAGTTTATCTTGTGAGAGACTAGCTAGATGCCCATGCGTTGCACGGAACATCAAGATGCATTTATATGAGTAGTTTATCTTGTGAGAGAAAAGGATGAACGAGGGAAGGCCTTATTTGCAAATGTGGAGAGGGTTGTGGGTATCGTTTTGCAAAATTGCCACAGTTTCCTTCCTATCCGTCAGATATAAATCAGACGGCCTATACTGCAGGATGGCAGGCACACCATCATCACCAACTCTATTTTTTATAAGAGTTAGAAAAGGATTAACGAGGGAAGGCCTTATTTATAAACGTGGAGAGGGGTGTGGGTATCTTTTAGCAAAGTTCCCATAGTCTCCCTCCTATCCGTTAGATATAAATCCGGCGTCCTATATTGCAGGATGGCACACACACCATCATCACCAACTCTATTTTCTACTCCCTCCGTTCCTAAATATTTGTCTTTTTAGAGATTTCACAAGTGACTACATACGGAGCAAAATGAGTGAATCTACACTCTAAAATATGTCTACATACACATCTATATGTGGTAGTCCATTTGAAATCTGAAAAAGACAAATATTTAGGAACGGATGGAGTATAAGAGTAGACATGGAGATATATCTCCAGCATGGTCTACAACAAAAATGTGCTGGACTGCTTAGCGCCGGATGCTCGCAACGCGATGGCCTGAGTTCGAATTCTGTCTTTAACTTTAGATGTTTATATTATATATTACTTATTTAATATATACTTCTTTCTCTACTGTACTGACAGTGGAACCCACAGAGTACTTAGAATACAAGATTAAGGATGGACTTGTTTCTTTCTAACTTTGTGTACGAAGCTGTAGCCACCCTGCAAGTCACGTGTACACTGTACATGCAATTAAATTTTTTATAGAAGGAGAATCATACACGCAATTAACTCAAATGGATTGGATGTGACTCTATTATTTCCAGCATAAGAGCATCTCCAATGGCAGCCAGCAAATTTCCTCCCGCTTCCTTCTGCGGAGGACGACATCAAATGCCAGCGGCATACATTTTCACAACTCTAACACACCAGATGAAATTCGTGCAATCACGGACTATTTTCATATAAGCATGAAGGATTTGATATAAAAAAGTCGGATCTTCATATAAACATGATGGATTTCATTACATTTACATGAACTAAGTGGTGCTAATCCAGCTCTCTTGGTATAATTGATACTCCCTCCGTCCAAAAATACTTGTCCTAGAAATGGATGTATCTATGCTTATTTTAGTTATAGATACATCCAATTTATCCATTCTTAGAACAAATATTTTCCGCCAGCCGGAGTGGGGGTGCCTAATCTAAATGGCCGCCCGTGGATCCCTTTGTCTTCCTCATGTTCGAAGACACTTGCGAGGTCGACGAAGGTCCTCGGAAGAGATGAAGTAGCAAAGAAAACACCTGAATGCGTAGTCTTCACCTCGGCGGTGGCCTTCATGGGACCCAAGTGGTGTCGGCCTCCCGTGTTCTACTTCTCCTCGATGATGGCGGTGGACATGAAGAAGCTGGCTACCGACTCGTCTCTCTCCACGCACCCGCCTTCTGTCTCTGCCTGCATGGCGTTGCTGCGGGCACGGGAGGCGCGGCCGCAGGCATGAGAGGCACGCCCACAGACACGGGAGGCGCGGACACCGTAGACACTGGTGGCGCGGTACAACGTAGCAGCGACGATGCTCGTACCGGCGTGCTCGCCACCGTGCTAGCGTGGAGCAACTCGCCACTCCTCATCGAGCTGAACTAGAGCAGCGAGTTGCTGAACCACGCGCCGGCTTGGGGTGGCAACTCGCTCTGTTGAGCTAGCGAGGTTGGTGAAGCACCGAGCGGCCTCACCCGTATCCAGAGGGCTCAGCGGGCCACCCAGCCGGGTAGTATGCCGGAGAACAGATCCTCGAAAGCCATTAGAAGAGTGGAGAAAATGGTGAAGGAGGATATGGGGGAGCGGCGGATGGGTGCGATTCTTGCCCGCTTTCTGTCTGGCCTCGTTTAAATAGAGGCAGACGGTAGGAGCTTGGCCGGTGTCTAGCCTTATTTAAATTGAGGGTGGACGGGAGGAGCTCGGCCAGTGTTGCATTTAATTCCGGCCCGCTCATGAACGGACGTGTGGCCGGAGTAGGTTTCTTGGTTTGCATGCGGGTTTAACGGAGGGGTTTGATGGAGGCGAGGAGGCGTGTTCAGCCAGGCGTGCAGCGGGCAGCGCAGTACTATTTGATTTGACAGCGGGCGACGCAGTTCTCGATGCGGCTTTAATGCAGACGAGGGAGGGGTAGCGGTTCCCAAAATGTTGAACAGCCAATGATGCATCCTCCTTCAATTAGCATTGTGAATGCATGAGGGAAGTAATGGGAGGAGGACCGGGAAAAGAGGTTGCATGATGTGAATGCAATGCAGGTTCCCTCCATTCCAATGCATCTACCACATCGTACACACCTAAGAATTTGCCTAAGCACCTACAGTAAGTGCAAAAATGCTCACTCTAGACCCATGCCGGCGATGCACGCGAGTGGCCAGCGGCTATGCCAGATGGTCCACGATGCCGGCCTGCTGCATGGTGCCAAGGATCGTCTCTAGATGGTGTTTGCGACTGGCTGGTGGATGGCCACCGTCGACGCCAACTATGACTCTCAGTTGGACCAGATGATCGTTGCCACCACCAACAAGTTCACCGTCCTCAAGAAGCTCACAGACGACATCGCTGTACTCCTCCAGCCCACGCGCCCGGGCTCCTCATTGCCTGCCACCCTAATCAGCCTCCATGGCCGGAACCTCTTTCAAGCACTGGTGGCCCTGCGACTGCCCGCCGACGCCACAAAGAATGTCCACCTGGAGGTCGCGCTCGCCGCAAGGTGCCTCGCCCTGCAAGAATTCGTTGACCTACACATCCACATGTACGAGCAAATCATGTACATAGGTATCTACAAGGCCATTGAGGATGCTACGATGTTGGTCTTCCTCAACCGACTAGAAGCCTTGGATGCCTTTGCTGAGAAGCACCTTGACCTCGCGAAAAAAGCTGCCGCTCCTTAGGTGCCGGTCGGTGGCCTGGCGCACTAAGTTGAGGAGGAGGAGGTCGTACGTTGATGGATGCATCTTTCTTCTTGCCTCCTGTAACCACCACTGCGATTGCATCATCGTGGCCTTAATTCTTATTGCGCTATTGCATTCTCCTTACAGTCAATACCGACATGTGCGATCCCTTTGCTTAATTATATGCATCGCTGTAACTAGTACTCCATCTGTCAATTTATAAGTTGTGCTTACCTTTTCCATCAACTTTGTGCAACGCACGGGCATCTTGCTAGAAACACTAGAACATGTCGGACCGCATGTGACCAAACCGACGATGCGCCAACCTAGCTACTACGTACTCCCTCCATTTACTTATACAAGGCCACTATTGAATATACATTTTGCATCTATACAAGGCCACAAATAGTTATCGAGGCAAAACTAATGATATTTTCTCATACTAGCAACCTATTTGATACTTGCATGCATGCATGCAGTCATAATGACAGTCAGCTATTTCCTTCAATCAGTTTCCTTGCATGCATGTAGCATATTAATGATCCTAGTAAACGAAAAGAAAAGCTGACTTGCAAAAGGAGGCATTAAATTGTACATTGGTACCTGTAATATGAGTTTGTGGCCTTGTACATAAAAATGGAGGGAGTACCCTATTTATCTGGTGGAAATATCCCCACCCTAGCGTTTCTAATCGTTATTTCTATCTATCGATCGTGCCAAGGAGCAGAACCAAATGTTACAAATATATGTTTCTCTACTCCAACTCCTATAAAAGACTCAGTTGGTGATGGTGGTGTGTCTGCCATCCGTCGTTTCTGACCATTAGATCTGCATCTAACGGCTGTGAGGTAAGTTGTGGCATTTTTGCAACAATATCCCACTTCTTTGCTCCAATTTGCAGAAAACCCCTTATTATCTTGAAAGCAACCACATCCCTCCCTCACCTCATCAAAAAGCCTAAGAAATATATTTTGAGTGAAAAGTAATATATTAGGAGTATTTCAAAACAAGTGATTTCTTTCAAGTTTGTGAACAAGTACCACTATTCTACTACTTTGGATCCATCGCAATGCACGGGCACATTGGTAGTAAAAGGAAAAGGCAGGCCGTGTTCTGGTCGCACCCCCACACGCCCGGGAATTGGGAGTTCTCCACGGCCCGTCCGGCACGCCACATAGCTAGGGAAGGCGTGTTGCCTAGCATTTTCACTTTCATGTGGGACCGTCGTTGAGCAAACCAACTATTGGCAAACCGCACCCCACCTGCCACCGGGTTGGAAAACAGAAAGGAGGGAAGATCTAGTTGTAGCACGGAAGCCAAGAAATTTGGTGTATGATGGGGCTCGTTGATAGACTAGGAGCATTCCATACTACTACTCCTACTAGTACGAAGTTTGTACTACAACTAGTACTACCACTATACAACTAGGTATGTGCATGGCACATCATCGTAGGGACAAAAAACGGGAATATCTTGTTTTGGGTGATTTATCTTTTTTTCAGTCAACGTAGTATGAATAATATGATGTGGGGGCACCCATGAAGCTTATGTGGCTTGGTTTCATGGCTACGAAAGGTTAGAGAAAAATAAATAGATAATGTGTTTAGAGTGCACTCCACTAAATAGATATACTTTGGATCCATTGCAACGCACGGGCCGGCACATCTATACCCCTACTAGTAAGATGCCCATGCGTTGCACGGAAAATCAAGATGCATTTGTATGAGTAGTTTATGTTGTGGGAGAAAAGGATGAACAAGAGAAGGCCTTATTTGCAAATGTGGAGAGGGGTGTGGATATATTTTTGCACAATTGCCATAGTTTCCTTCCTATCCGTTAGATATGAATCAAACGACCTATATTGCAGGATGGCAGGCACACCATCATCACCGACTCTGTTTTTTATAAGAATAGAGATTTGGTTACCAAATCTCATGCGTGCAATGCACATGTACCTTACTAGTTGGCACGAGCTCATACTGAGGGAGCACCACAAGGCATGCCGCAGGAGTTACATTTCCCTCTCAGGGCCCACGAGACCGAGCTTCAGTGGCTTAGTGCACCGGCCTATGAGTCAATGACACGCGGACCTTAAATGCAGCTGGCCCACATGTCATTCTCATGGTGGTGGCGTGGTTCGCGACTCACTCGTTCGAGATGAACCGGCCGGTGGTAGCGTGGCCGTGGCAAGGGTGCCACAGCTGGGCGTCGAGGCGTTACGAGGCCTAGATGGCCACACCGGCGGGTACTACCTGTAGTATAGAAGTGCTCCAGCCGAGGATTGATGCCCGGGATGAAATGTGTCACAGCCGCTGGATAAAAATTCGATGGTGCAGGAGTACGGATCGGAGCACAGGAGTGGAGCAGGCAAACCGCGTCCAATCGGGTGTGGCTGTGGTAGAAAGTTGATGGTCACCATAGTTTAGCTGGCCCGCATGTCATTCACACAAAGGTAGAGGAGCGTGGGACCGAGAGGGATGAGGAGCACGTCGGGGGACGTCGTGTCGTGGGTTGGAGCGGCATCGTGGGAATCGCGTGTGGGTGTGGCAGTGGTAGAAACAAGAAACATGATGGTCACCGTGGTTCAACTTCCATGGACAAGCTGTCATGTCTGCCGACATATGCATTGCATACCGCTCACTTCAAGGAGTAGTAGTAGAGAAAACTTGTTCCAAAGATACCATTTTCCCGATAAAATCTCGAGATATCATTAGTTTTTACACATGGGATTACTCCTGCAAGGGTCAATCACAACATGTGATTTGTAAAAAAATGCATCTTGATGTTCCCTGCAATGCACGAGCATCTTGCTAGTTATAGAGGAAGCCCACATGGGCATCTTTCCCCAGGGTGTGCCACCGACCCAAACTCATTTTTTCAGACGCTTAGGTGCATCGGATGCCGTGCCAGGCTACAAAATGTAAAAAAACAGCTCCAATTTTTTTAAAACCTGTTATCTTCAAACCAGCCACACCCTCCCCTCACCTCATCAAAATAGCTCAAGGAATATATTTTGAGTGAAGCATGATTTACTTTTACTAATATATGTATATCAAAACTAGAGTGTTTATATTTCAAGCCCGTGAACAAGTATTATTCTACTACTTTGGATCCATTGCAACGCACGAGCAAGCACATTGGTAGTAGTAGTCTCTATCTCTACTCTACTCTTATATAAAAATAGAGTTGTTGATGACGGTGTGCCTGCCATCCTGTAGTATAGTCCGTCCGATTTATATCTGACGGATAGGAAGGAAACTATGACAATTTTGCAAAAACAAATACCCACACCCCTCTCCACATTTGCAAATAAGGCCTTCCCTCGTTCATCCTTTTCCCCCACAAGATAAACTACTCATACAAATGCTTCTTGATGTTCCGTGCAACGCACATGCATCTTGCTAGTCTACTACTCTCTTACACTAGCAAGATGCCCACGCATTGCACAGAACATCAAGATGCATTTGTATGAGTAGTTTATCTTGTGGGAGAAAAGGATGACCGAGGGAAGGCCTTATTTGCAAATGTGGAGAGGGGTGCTCTTATACTAGAAAGATGCCCATGCGTTGGACGGAACATCAAGATGCATTTGTATGAGTAGTTTATCTTGTGGGAGAAAAGGATGAACAAGGGAAGGCCTTATTTGCAAATGTGGAGAGGGGTGTGGGTATCTTTTTGCAAAATTGCCATAGTTTCCTTCCTATCCATCAGATATAAATCGGATGGCCTATATTGCAGGATGGCAGGCACACCATCTTCACCAACTCTGTGTTTATGAGAGTAGAGATCTATCCACTCTTATAAAAAGCAAAGTTGGTGATGATGCTATGCCTGCCATCCTGCAATATAGACCGTCTGATCTATATCTAACGGATAGGAAGGAAACTATGACAATTTACCCGCACTCCTCTCCATATTTGCAGATAAGGCCTTCCCTCGTTTATCCTTTTCTCCCACAAGATCTTGATGTTCCGTGCAACGCATTGGCATCTTGCTAGTCTTATAAAAAATAGAGTTGGTGATGATGGTGTGCCTGCCATCCTACAATATAGGCCGTCCGATTTATATCTGACGGATAGGAAGAAAACTGTGGCAATTTTGCAAAAATATACCTACACCCCTCTCCACATTTGCAAATAAGGCCTTCCCTCGTTCATCGTTTTCTCTCACAAGATAAACTACTCATACAAATGCATCTTGATGTTCCATGCAACGCACGAGGATGTTTGCTTGGGGGTCTCTCCAGCGCGGCGTGACCGTAGTTGAAGTTGACGCCCCTTAAGATGCGACCTTGAGGGGCACTCGAATTTTGTCCGATGAGCAGGTAAGATGAGTTTGATCACGTAGTAAATGCATTCTAAAGACTACTTCCGTGTCCATTTCCTAATTCTCCCCCTACCCATTGTTTCACAGGTTAGGCTCGGTGCGAGTGGAGATTGGCTTGCATATGTACGGGAGGGTACCAACATCAATTTGCACAACATTTACAATGGTGACACCATTCCCATAGAACCTTTGTCCAACATTGGGATCAGCCATGCAACGGGCCACCGCCTGAATTGGTACGATGGAACCATAGTGAGATTGAAGAAGATAGCACGAACCTTGCACATGGCGGTTAAAGGTGGACTATGCTGTCTGCGGCTGATTTGTTGCCGTATGAGTACGAAGAAGCTATGCTCCTTTCTAACTGCATCTTCGTGGTGACAAACCAGGGGACTTGTTTTGTATGGGACACATCCTACGGTATACTCCCTCTCTCCCAGTTTATTTTTTTTGAATTTTTAAGTTTTATAAGTTTCAAATTCAAATTTAGAGCTCCCCATCACATGTTGAGATTACAATGTCAATTAAATCGTTGCGTGCATGTATAGTAAAGAAACAAATCTCGAGTTTGGCATGAGTTTGTGCAGCGGTAGCACCACAAGGCCTGGCGCAGGAGTTACATTTCCCTCTTGGGGCCCTCGGGACTGAGCTTCAGCGCCTTACTACACCTTCCTTTGAGTCAATAACATGTGGACCCAATAGGTGGCTGGTCCACATGTAATGCTCCCGAAGACAGAGGGGTAGTGGGGCCGAGAGGGGTGAGCCGTGGGTCGGGGGATGTGTGGTGTCATGGGTTCGAGCGCCGTCATGGGAATCACGTGTGGTTGTGGTAGAAACTTGATGCTCGCCGCATTTCAGGTGACCCACATGTCAAGCACACAAAAGCAGAGGGGGTGCGGCCGAGAGGCGTGAGGCACACGTCGGGGGACGAGGTGTCGTGGGTTGGAGTGGCATCGTGGGAATCGCGAGTGGCAGTGGATGAAACGTGATGGTCGCCGTAGTTGAACTTCCATGGACAATCTGTCATGTCTACGGACACATGCATTGCATACCGATCACTGGAAGGAGTAGTAGTAGAGAAAGCTAGGGGGATAAATAGTTCCTTATATTCAAGCGGACCCACGCTACTACTTGTTTCAAAGACATGCACACCATCGAAATAGTCCATCTATATCAATATACACAGAGAGGGAATACATTTTTTACAAGAGAGAAAATAGTTCATCCATCGACAATGCCCTTCTTCCTCTTCTTCTACTACTACTACTTCTTCTTCTTCTTCTTCTTCCTCTTCTTCTTCTTCTTCTTCTTCTTCTTCTTCTTCTTCTTCTTCTTCTTCTTCTTCTTCTTCTTCTTCTTCTTCTTCTTCTTCTTCTTCTTCTTCTTCTTCTTCTTCTTCTTCTTCTTCTTCTTCTTCTTCTTCTTCTTCTTCTTCTTCTTCTTCTTCTTCTTCTTCTTCTCATTTTCCATGGGAGATGGCTTCACAACAAGCTCTCTGGACCTTGCAGCTATCTCGAAACTCACACGGGCATCGAGGGTAACTTATTTTATCCACTCATACATCAAGGGATAATTCTCCCGTCCAGACGACCTTAATGCCAACGTCTTGTCACCCTTCTGAAGATTTATTCCGAGCACAAAATTTGCTACGTCAAATAGGGATGGTGTCGGTTTATCACAATCTTCTGTAGGAATTTTTATTTTGGTTTGTACGTCGGCGATGCTTTTCAAATCAAGGTTGTATGGCTCCAACTTCTGTTTGTCCCCTGCGATGGCTGCCCCACAGAAGTATATGTCCTCCCGAGAGAAGAAATCGTGAAGCTCACCTAGTACGGAGGGCGCGTGTATGATGTGGTACACCAAAACATGATCTTCGAGGCATAGCTGAAGGACGGCGGCGCGTTGGATCTTCCCAGTGGCACGCTCCGTGTACTCTACATCGAGACCGATGACCTTCATCTCCACCTTTTGGAGGGAGTTGGATAAATTGTTGGTCCACTTCCGAACAACCCTTGGGTGGTCGGTGACTGTGGCAACTATGCTCAACGAGCCTTCGACGAGGACATGTTGGATGCTAAAAACCTGCATCTCTATCTCTTTCGCCATTTGGAACCACTGAACCGGCGGGCTATGGTTTGGAGAATTAGGATTAGATGGCTAGTCTAACTGAAGAAGATGATTATTTAAGGGGCTTCGGAATTACTCCAGGAGGATGTGAATGCAGTGCAGTTTAGATGCAAATGAAGATGAAGGACTAGTGAAGAAGCCGAGGAAAATCGGTTCCCGATGGAGAATTAAATGGGAGAAGTGGCCTGCAGGCAGTTGATTAGATGGCTAGGTAGACTAAACGAAAAGGCTACGTAGGTAGACTGAGGAGTGGTACCTGTTGTCAATGTCAAAACCGGCGAATCTCGGGTAGGGGGTCCCAAACTGTGCGTCTAAGGTTGATGGTAACAGGAGACATGGGACACAATGTTTACCCAGGTTCGGGCCCTCTCTATGGAGGTAATACCCTACTTCCTGCTTGATTGATCTTGATGAATATGAGTATTACGAGAGTTTATCTACCACGAGATCGTAATGGCTAAACCCTAGAAGTCTAGCTTGTATGACTACGGTATTGAGTATATCCTTTCCGGACTACACCCTCCGGTTTATATAGACACTGGGGGGATCTAGGGTTACATAGAGTCGGTTACATATGATGGAATCTTCATAGTTGTTCGCCAAGCTTGCCTTCCATGCCAAGGAGAGTCCCATCCGGACACGGGTACAGTCTTCGGTCTTCATATCTTCACAGCCCTTCAGTCCGGCCCATAGATAACAGGGCGGACGCCCGAGGACCCCTTAGTCCAGGACTCCCTCAATAGCCCCTGAACCTGGCTTCAATGACAAGGTATCTGGTGCGTAGTGCTGTCTTCGGCATTGCAAGGTGGCTTCCTCCCTCGAACTCCCGAATAGTCTCCAGACGAATTGATCGTGTCCGTACCTGTAACACACATCGCACACAATCGCAGATTGAATATAATAACACACAAGTCCAATCTGCTGACAACTTTAGTAATACGACATCACGCCTGTCCGGTTATAATTTCGAACCGTTTTTTGCCCCACGTTTCAAGACGCGGTTGTCATTGGTACGTCTTGTCAAAGCAGAGATCGTGTCCCCTTATTACGAGATTCTCATAAATACGGGCGTGGGTATCCCAACCGTGCCGTTTACACATCCCTTGGGAGCAGGTGAATTTTAAGGCGAATGGGGGGGGGGGCGTTCGATATTCACCGCCCTTATAAGGAGATAAGATTCCCCTTCTCCCACGCTTCCTTCCTGACTCTCCGTTCTCGAGATCCAACGCCGAAGTTCTCGTTTACCTATCTCGAGAAAGCGCTCAACCATGTCCGGATCCAGAGGTCAAGGCAAATGGATGGCCTCCTCAGTTAAGGAGGAGGACATCACCGAGCTTTGGGCGACCGGGTACATGGCGAAGGAAATCGCCCACCGTCTTCCAGTCCGGGGACAAATCATCCCCACACTGAAGCCCAATGAGAGGGTAGTGTTCATCCCTCATTTCCTCCGCGGGCTAGGGTTTCCACTCCACCCCTTCGTTTGCGGGATAATGTTCTACTATGGGATAGACTTCCACGATCTATCCCTGAACTCCTTCCTCAATATCTCGGTGTTCATCGTCGTGTGCGAGGCCTTCCTCCGCATCCACCCCCACTTCGGGCTGTGGCTCAAAACCTTCAACGTGAAGCCCAAGGTGGTGGACAGACAGCATGCAGAGTGCCGGGGCGCCATGGTGAGCAAGCTCACCAATGTCTCTTGGCCAAAAGGCACATTCGTAGAATCTGTCAAGGAATGGCAGAAGCCATGGTTCTACATCACCGAACCCCGCGATGCCACCTGGGTCGCGGCTGCCGAATTCAACTCTGGCGCCCCGTGCGGCTCACCTCCAAGGTCGAGAAGAGCCCAAACTGGTGTTCGTCGGACGAGCTGATTGCACTGCAAACGTGTATCCAAAGTATGATTGATAGGGACATCAAGCTTGTCAACATAATCCAAGTGATGCTGGTGCACCGAATCCTTCCCTGTCATAGCCGAAGCCGTCCTCTATGGTGTTTCAATCCAAAGAAACACCATACCCTGGTGAGGCTTTTCGAAATGACTCATGAAGATGCCTGGAAATTGCTTTTCAAGGGCAACGAGATACCGCCGGCCACAAACTCGGACCAGTGTCACGACATAAATCACCTCCCCAACGAGGTATGTCGTTTTCAACACATCCCTTACTTGTTTGTTTCAAGGATGATATCTAAGCTTTCATTACCATCGCTTTTTCAGTACTAGTTGGAGAAGGCGAAGCAGATCCGATGTCCGGCTCGCTTGCACGAGGAGCCAGTCACCCCACACTTCGCAAAGATGCTAGAGCCGGTGCCTTATAAGGCACTAGAGAAGAAGGCCACATTAAAGGCCAAGGGAGTCTGGAGCGGCCCCTGTCACAAGGGTACCTTGGACGTGACGTCCGAGGACAAGGCCCATTCCCCCCCCCCCTTGGCCGAAGACAACACGGATGAGGAGGAGGAGGAGAGCGACTCTCCCCCTGATGGGGGGGGGGGGGGAAGACGAGGGCAGCCTCCACAACTCTGGAGGCGGAGGCACCCCAAAGGGGGAAGGGTTCCCTCGCAGATAACTCCGCATGAGACGTCGAGGACAGTCCGGAGAGATGCCCCCGCGCTAAGTCTCGGGACGCATCGTAAGTACTAACACCTTATCTACCCATGAAGTTTCCCCTTCTTATTGTGCTGAGACGATTGATTATGTTATTGTAGTATGTCCCACAAGAGCCCTCCGTGATCCTCGTTAGGAGGCTCGCTGGATTCCAAGGTGATGGCCAGCGACTCCCCGCCAGCCGCACACTCCCCCAAGAACAGGGATGATGCAGAGGTGCTGTCCCGAAGGACTGTTCCCGGTGGGGGAGAGGCTCAGGAGGCGCCCGAAGGCGTAACCCCCGTCGCCAGACAACCAAGGGGAATCAATCCCCCCGGAGACTGGCGGGGAGGGCCATATACAATTCGGCCCTCAACCGGACTCAATTCCGGAGACCGAGTGGCTCCAGAATCCAGCACGCGCCCTCCTTCGAAAGAAGGGGGATGCCTGTTCCACCAGTGGCCCCTGTCCAACCAGGGGCACCAGATAATCTACTGGGAGCGCTGCGAGGCACTTCCATTATGGATGAGCACCATGTCCTTATGGGCATGGTGATTGAAAAGATTCAGTCCGCCAAGAGCGGACTAACCAAGGCCTGCGGCAACCTGCTGACAGGTTTTGAGGTAGGTGACGCCAAAAGGAGAGAATCCCGATGTAGACAGCAGCCCCTGAGACACTGTCCGGTGTTCGGAAAGAAAAAACCGGACAGAGGATCAATCTCCTATGACAGGAAACTAACTAAAATTTTCTTAAATACAGGCGTCGTTGCTGGCTGTAGCCTCACATACTGCCGAAGTCTCTGGACTGAAGCAGAAACTGGTGGAGGCCGAGGGAGAGCTGAGCCAAGTGAAGAGGCAGCTCCAGGAGAAACAAGGTAAGAAATAACCTGTTACATATTCGAAAAGAAGAAAATGATATGCGATGACCAAAATGCCATGATTTGTATAGAAGCGACGACCGAGGTCGAGGCCCTGAGAAAGGCCTTGGCCGGAGCCGAGGGGAAGGTTGTACAACAGCAAGCTGCCCGTAAGAAGCTCAAGGCCCGGGTCGGCGAGGTCGAGCACGAGCTCCAGGGCATGGTGAAGAAGTGTGGAGCTTTGGATTGCGAGGCATCGGCTCGAGAGGCCGAACTTACCAAGGCTCGTCGGGGCGCAGAGGCCGCACGGAATGAGGCCCGGGACACTCTCCAGGAGATCCAGGAGGCGAAGAAGATCGCAGTGGGTAAGGCGTTTAACATGCAAAGCAAGTATGCGGAGAGGAAGTACCTTTTACTAAACTAGATTCGGAGTTGTCCAGGGGATTTTGTGGATCTGCCATGCAGTGTATCCGATGCTGCAGAGTTCTTCTGAGCCAGGGAAGGGAATTCTCCGGAGAAGCTGTTCTGGTCATAGTATGCTGTGCCAGAACATCCGGTAGCCTTTGCCGATCAACTGAAACAGTTGGTCGAGCTGCACAGGATAGCCGAACTGGCCATGAAGGAATTAATAATCTGACTATAGCCAGCCGAAGCTATACCTAGCAGTTATTTTGGCCTCGTGAAGCGGGTGGTGGAGGCTTGTCCACGGCTAGACATCGTCAAGCGATTAGTCTGCATCGAGGGTGCCCGCATGGCCTTCGCTCGTTGCAAGATGTGGTGGGCGAAGATGGACGCCGTCGAGGTGGCCCGGGGGCCACCGGAGGGCAAGGAGCACCGCACACCTGAGCGATATTTTGCGGATGTCCTGGAGGGATCTCGACTTGTAGCAACGCAGTGCGGGAAGGACGTTATTCACGAATGAATACATTCATATTTTTCCTTGTATGATGAAAACGGATCCACTTTGTAATATACTTATATTTTAATTGTATCCTCCTGTGCGATCGTGTTGTATGAAATCTGAGGGTTGGCTAGTCGTCGGCTTCGTCCCTCACGTAGGTAGTACGGAGGTGTTCGGGATGGTATCTAAACAATCTTGATCCAATTATATGGTCCTTGAAGGAGTTGTTTAGCGCAACGAACCAGGCAACCAGACTATACGGCTCGAACGCCCTCACTTAGCCATAGGAGTTTTATAATAAAACATAGGCGCAGCCCCTAGTATACGAACCAGAGTGCTGTCATCATCTGATCGAGAAGTACCGATCCTTCGCTTAATGCGGGAAAAATCTCTAACGATTTGAGACCTCCGAATAGCTGATCGGCTCTCGCCGCATCATGACAGTCAGTTTTCGGCTTTCTCTACTTAGGTGCTCATCTGGTTTAGACCAGGGCACAATCGCAGCAGTTCTCCCTTTACTACCCTAGCTGATGTAGCGGAATGTAGGGTAGCAAGCACAGGAGCCGGGCAACCCAACTATTGACCAAAGACATGATTCGGAGCCAATGCATATAATGCTAAATTTGGGGTGCCGAACTATATTGATAAGAAGTGTTTGGACTTTTGTTGCCTTAATGTGGGGTGCTATGAAGCCCCTGGCAAACATCAAAACATACCAAAGTGTACGGGTGCTACCTGATGTGGTTATCCACAGGGAAACTGAAAAAAAGAAAGAAAACAGAAAAGATGTAAAGGTAAAACGCTGGGGTCCTGCAGCTCCAGCTACAAACTGTTTTCATTCTAATGTAATTAGTACGTCAAGGCGCATTGATACAAGTAGTGCAATAAGCAACATGCTATTTAACATGCCGAAACCGGGGGAGAGCTGCATGTGGGTTCTGGAAAACAGGTAGAGTTATCGCTAACGGAATCACCTAAAAAGTCCCCGTATGTCTGCTCTCCTCCCTATCTTGGTGTACTTATCCTTCAAGAGGACCGATAACCAGACCACCCGATGGGGCCTGTAGGATAAAAACCGGAAATAAAACAAGCAAAAGAGAAAGTATGTGTGTATCCAATGTCGGTTGAGCCGTGCCGTGGATCACAAGTTAGCTATGCCTCTGTCGATGCCCATGGAATTTTGAGTGCGTAGTTATGTACGCGCGACACGTATGCCACCGCTTGATCGAGACTGAGACGGAGGTCAGATTGCTAGTCAAGCTCCTGACGAGCTGAGCTCTCCTGCTGCAGAGTAGTTCGGACCCTCTTAAGGGTGTCCAAGGGCTCGATAGCCGAATAAAGGTTCTGCTTGAGAAGGCCGCTTTGTACTTCTGCTGCTAGGGCAGCTGTGTGCTCTTCTGTACAGAGAGAGCGTTCCGTATTGCCATTGACTGTTATGACGCCGCATGGGCTGGGTATCTTAAGCTTGAGATAAGCATACTATGGCACTATGTTGAATCAAGCAAATGCAGTTCGTCCGAGCAGTGCATGATAGCCGCTGCGGAATGGGACGATATCAAAGACTAACTCCTCGCTTCAGAAGTTGTCTGGGGATCCGAAGACAACCTCTAGTGTGATTAAGCCCATACAATGGGCCTCTACGCCTGGAATTACTCCTTTAAAGGTGGTCTTTGTAGGCTTGATCCTTGATGGGTTAATGGCCATTTTTCCATTGTATCCTGATAGAGCAGATTGAGGCTGCTACCGCCATCCATAAGGACACGAGTCAGGTGAAACCCATCAAATATTGGGTCTAAGACCAGTGCGGCTGAGCCTCCATGACGAATACTCGTTGGGTGATCCCGGCGACCAAAAGTGATCGGGCATGACGACCATGGATTGAATTTTGGGGCGATTGGCTCTATCACGTAGACGCCCCTGAGCGCACGCTTGCGCTCCTTCTTGGGGATGTGGGTATCATATATCATGTTAACCATTTTGACCTGAGGGGGAAACTTCTTCTGCCCCTTGTGTTCGGTTGCTGTGGCTCCTCGTCATCGTCCTCGCTTTGCGATCCCTTTTCCCTGTTCTCGGTGTTTAATTTGCTAGCCTGTTTGAAAACCCAGCACTCTCTATTTGTATGATTAGGAGGCTTGTCGGGGGTCCCGTGAATCTGGCATGGACGATCAAGTATGCGGTCCAAGCTGGATGGGCCCGAATTGTTCTTTTGGAACGGCTTCTTGCGCCGGCCGGACTTTGAGCCACTGAATCCGGCGTTGACCGCCGTATCCTTGCTGTTTTCACTATTGTTTTGGCGCTTGTATCTATTGCGTCGAGACTTGTGTTTGTTTCTTTTAACTTCATGGGTGTTGGCATCGCTCGCGTTTTTTTGCTACGGGCCAACCAACTGTCCTCGCCCGCACAAAAGCGGGTCATGAGTGCCGTGAGGGCCGCCATGGATTTTGGCTTTTCTTGGCCGAGGTGGCGAGCGAGCCATTCGTTCCGGATGCTATGCTTGAAAGCTGCTAGAGCTTCGCCGTCTGGATAGTCGACAATTTGGTTCTTTTTAGTTAAGAACCTTGTCCAGAATTTCCCGGCGGACTCTCCGAGCTGTTGAACTATATGGCTTAAGTCATCAGCGTCCGGAGGTCGAACATATGTACCTTGGAAGTTATCGAGGAAAGCCTCTTCCAAGTCCTCCCATCTGCCAATGGAATTTTCAGGCAGACTGTTTAGCCAATGCCGAGTTAGCCCTTTGAGTTTTAGAGGGAGGTATTTTACGGCATGGAGGTCATCTCCACGGGCCATATGGATGTGGAGAATGAAGTCCTCGATCCACACCACGGGGTCCGTGGTTCCATCATATGATTCTATGTTCACGGGCTTGAATCCTTGTGGGAATTCGTGATCCAAGACCTCGTCAGTGAAGCAATGAGGATGTGCGGGGCCTCTATATCGGGCCGTATCGTGCCGCGTCTCTGATAGAGTCCGTCTGTGGTGTTCAGCCCGCCCATGACTGGATTTGTCACGTCCGAATAGGTGGCTGTTGTCGCGTGTCGAGACGCGTCCTCACGATCTGTAGATTGATCTGGTGTGTCCTGCTTTATTGTTCAGTGTCTGTCGGAGGTCATATGTATGGCCATGGGCTAATTTAACTCTACCGGAGTGATGAGGCGGGGCGGGCTGGTGTTCGACATGAGTTGCCTTTTTGTCCCGACCACATGGTGGTTGATCGGCCGTATTGTGTAATGGTGGTATGTACTCTGGCGCCTCCTCGTTGAACTGAGGTAGCAATTTGCACTTTGGGTAGCTTTTGGATGGGCGCTTGAGGCTGTATTCTTCGGCTGCTAGGACATTAATCCATTTATCGTTGAGCAGATGTTGGTCAGCTTGAAGCTGCTGCTGCTTCTTTTTCAGGCTCCTTGCCGTGGCTATTAGCTGGTGCTTGAAGCGCTCCTGCTCAAGAGGTTCCTCGGGCACGATGAAATCTTCGGTGCTGAGGCTTGCCTCATCTTCGGAGAGCGGAAGATAATCATCGTCCTCCGAATCTTCCTGCGCGGCCTATTTAACAGGGCTAACCTGCTCATCTTCCCGTTCATCTTATTCGTTTGCTTTATTGATGGGGTCTTTGTTGTCTTCGGCACCTTCCGGAGTGTCATCTTCTCTTGTGCCGGTGTTGCTGTCTTTACTGCGGCATGGCTTAGAGCGGCGCCGCTGATGCCGGTGCTTTGACTGTATTTTGGAAGGTTTATCCTCAACGGGGTCTTCCTTATCATCGCCGCTGTGCTCCTTTGATGCATCCACCATGTATACGTCATACGAGGAAGTGGCCGTCCAGCGTCCGGTGAACGGTGGGTTCTGGGCCTCCTCTTCTCCGGCATCATCGTCCATACCATCGATTTCCTCGGAGTCATAATCAAGTTCGTCGGTCAAATCCTCGATCGTGGCTATAAAGTGGGTGGCGGGTGGGACGTAAAATTCTCCATCGTCAGCCCCTAGTTCGAGCCAGATATAGTTCGGCTGTGGGTCCTCCGCTAAGGACATGTTTTTAATGAGTTCAGCACATCGCCCAAAGGCGAGTGCTGGAAGATGTTTGCGGCGCTGAATTTGAAGATTGATAAATGATCAAGCTCGGCGTCTGCGGCCTCGCGCGGTTCGTAACCTGCGGCCGGAGACGAGTCCGGTGGCATAGGCATCGTGTGAGACCAGGTCCATGTACGGCTCCAACGCCGTGGAATCTGCAGCCTCCGAGGTGGGGTTAATCCTTTTGTCTTTGGATGGAGCGGCCTAATCCGGCTCTAGGGCCAGAGCGGTTACATGAGCGATCTCCTGGATGCGGCCCGATGACAGATTTAGGTCATGATCATCTGGGTGACCGGGAGCGGCCACCGCGGTATCGAATCCGGCGAACATCAAGTCTCCACGGATGTCCGCAACATAGTTCAAGCTCCCGAATCTGACCTAATGGCCAGGGGCGTAGCTTTCGATCTGCTCCAGATGGCCAAACGAGTTGGCCCGCAGTGTGAAGCCGCCGAACACGAAGATCTGCCCAGGGAGGAAAGTTTCTCTGCAGACAGCGTCACTATTGACGATCGAAGGGGCCATCAAACCTTTCAGCGACAACACAGAGGAACTCTCAATGAAAGCACCAATGTCGGTGTCAAAACCAGTGGATCTTGGGTAGGGGGTCCCGAACTGTGCGTCTAAGGTTGATGGTAATAGGAGACAGGGGACATGATGTTTACCCAGGTTCGGGCCCTCTCTATGGAGGTAATACCCTACTTCCTGCTTGATTGATCTTGATGAATATGAGTATTACAAGAGTTGATCTACCACGAGATCGTAATGGCTAAACCCTAGAAGTCTAGCTTGTATGACTACGGTATTGAGTATATCCCTTCTGGACTACACCCTTCGGTTTATATAGACACCGGGGGGATCTAGGGTAACATAGAGTCGGTTACATAAGATGGAATCTTCATAGTTGTTCGACAAGCTTGCCTTCCACGCCAAGGAGAGTCCCATCCGGACATGGGTACAGTCTTCGGTCTTCATATCTTCACAACCCATCAGTCCGGCCCATAGATAACAGGCCGGACGCCCGATGACCCCTTAGTCCAGGACTCCCTCACCTGTCCCTGTACGTGCCCATCCTTCTAGCGCTACATGTGCCACTAGCTAGTTGAGGTCACTCTTTCGAATCATCATGGCGAGACATTTTATGATTCCTTTTTATTTCTACACCCCTCCTGATAGGTGGGACCTACGCAAATGGATAAAAAAATGTGCCATAGCTGGTTCGGATGGATATTGGCGCATGCGTGGGAGACACAACATTCTCTAGTTAAGGAATATGCAGTTATCCTCAAAAAAGTAAAGGCCTTCTTCGCACTTCCACATGCACAAGAATTTGGTTCTGCTCGCAATATGGATGATACCTGGAGGATGAAGTGAACCCAGAGGCATGCTAGCACAGGAGACCTATTTTCGCTATACAGTACTACTCATGTTCCTACTACTCCTACTAGTAGTAGTAGTACAACTATGGTACACTTAATGGTCAAAATATTATCCATCCGGTCCTCACAGTGAACTGACAAGAACCTACGCCCAAGGTGACACCAGTCCAGGCGGCATGGTCGGGTTACCAAAGTCAGCCTCACCTTGTGCACTGTGCAGTCACTGTCACCATCGCTGTATAGCATGCCTCGCCTCGTCTCCCTATCCCCTAGCACCACTCCATCTCCATCTCCGTCTTGCCGGAGATCCTAAGGTCACTCTTCATCATCTCAATGTGCCCCCGTGTACCCTCGCCTCGCTCACCTCCCCGAGTACCACTATTCCCTCGCTAGCCACTCCAGCATCGAGAGCCTTCTCCCCCGTAAATCAAGCTCCCAAAAACCCCACCTTCCAAACTCCACCATGGCCGAACGCGAACTGCGCAGCATCCATATGAGCCGCAATTGGAGCAATCTCCCCAGTGACATCCTCGACCTCTGTTGTTCGTGTATGGATATGTTGAGCGCCCTGCGGCTGGCTGCATGCTTGAGGGACATGCACACAACCATCATCGAAGCGAGGCCTAAGCTTTTCAGGACACCTTGCTTGCTGCTATCTGGTCTTGCAAGATTTGCTCACCATGATACGGATGCGTATATGATGCCCCTCGACTTCAATCTGATCTCCATTAGCCGAAACTTCTTTGCAGGTGAGGGAGTCCAGGATTAGGGGGTATCCGGACAGCCGGATTATATCCTTTGGCCGGACTGTTGGACTATGAAGATACAAGATTGAAGACTTCGTCTCATGTCTGGATGGGACTCTACTTGGTGTGGAAGGCAAGCTAGGCAATACGGATATGTATATCTCCTCCTTTGTAACCGACCTTGTGTAACCCTAGCCCCCTCCGGTGTCTATATAAACCGGAGGGTTTTGGTCCGTAGGACACAATTACATATAATCATACCATAGGCTAGCTTCTAGGGTTTAGCCTCTCCGATCTCGTGGTAGATCAAATCTTGTAATACCCATATCATCAAGAATAAATCAAGCAGGACGTAGGGTTTTACCTCCATCAAGAGGGCCCGAACCTGGGTAAAACATCGTGTCCCCTGCCTCCTGTTACCATCCGCCTTAGACGCACAGTTCGGGACCCCCTACCCGAGATCCGCCGGTTTTGACACCGACATTGCTGCTTTCATTGAGAGTTCCTCTGTGACGTCACCAGAAGGAAGGATGTCTCGTCTCGTCTTTAAAGATGGTAGTACTATTGGGAGAGCTTTGGCTATCGGCCAAACTCTCCGGCTAGGCGGTTTCATCATGACCGCCTGTTCAGCCGCCGCGCCGACGATGACTTCCCGGGTCATCGAAAACCGCCTCCACGTTAAATCGGCACTTGCCGAACAGATGGATCCGGTGGAGCTCGTCTCCCTAAACGAGCTCTTGGATCGCATCGCCGCCCTGGGAGTCGCTATGGACTATGATCGGATTGGGCTTAAACCCGATCAAAGGGAGATTAACTCTCCGCCGGTCACCCATCATATTGCAGTGGTGGAGGAACAATGCGGCGACCTCTCCTCCATATTGAGGACCAACTATGTCCGGATTCCTGAGCTCTCCGAGCTGGATACCCGTTCACGGGAGGACAACACCCAATCCCTGAACTTAGAGTCAGGCAGCGGGCCAGGATTATCGGGCAACACCCCGTAACCAGAATTTCCAAAATTTGAAATTCCTCGGCCCCTGGATCACAGATCGGGTAAGGGTTCGGATTCAATTCCAACCACCCACCCAAACATAAGTGATCTTTCCCACATCAGGCAAGAGCCCCAGGAAACAGTACATCACTATTGGGCTAGATTCCTCCTTGCGATGCACAAGGGTAAGGACTGTCGCGAGGAAGACGCAATCTTATTTTTCTGCAATAATTGCACGAACAAGGGAATCCTTAACGCCATAAATCGCCGTGAGATATCACGCTTCGCTTACTTGGCGTCCATAGTACAATAGTACTGTGCGATGGAAAGTGCCTGGAAAACCGAAACAAACTTTTGGGATAATTCGGCCCTAAATACGAACCCAGTCCGAAATAAAAGGGTGCACTATCAAAAGACACCCGGGTCAACTACCAAAAAGCAAAAACCCTCCATAGGGCATGGAACCGTACTGGAGGGATGGCTCAATGGACCCTGCAAAATTCATAGTACATCGAATACAATACCAACGCATAGCCTTAGAGCATGTTGGATACTCCGGCAGGTGGCCAAAAGTGGTGAGGATCTTCTTATCCCAAATGCCACAGAGCACCATCCCGTGGATAACAATACGGTGTTAACAGTCTTTGAGACATTTGCGTCAAATAATAGGCGCAAGCGAACACTCCGCAGCATGGCCAAAATCTACCACATAGCAGCAATAAATCCATGGAGTGACACGGCCATTACCTTCAATGCCAGTGATGAACCTAAATTGCGAACAGCCCAAGCACTAGCCGCACTGGTCCTCAGTCCAATTGTGGACGGCTTTCAACTCACCAAGGTACTCATGGACGGCGGCAGCGGATTAAACCTCATCTATGAGGAAACCCTTAAAAAATGGAAATAGACTGGAACCGCATCGAGCGAAGCAACACAACCTTTAGAGGAATAATCCCCAGTCGGGAAGCGCGCTGTACAGGCAAAATCACACTGGATGTGGTGTTCGGCACGCCGGAGAATTATAGGTCCAAAGAGATTACGTTCCAAGTGGCCCCGTTCAGTAGCGGTTACCACGCCCTGTTAGGGCGGGAGGCGTTCACAATCTTCCAAGCCATACCCCATTACAGGTACATGAAGCTCAAAATGCCCGGGCCCAACGGAATTATCACTCTTGCTAGTGATCCGGACACAACACTCCGCGCCGAAAACAAGACAGCCGCACTGGCCCTCGAGGCCTTATCCGAAGCCCTAGCGGCTGAGGAACTGACTGCACTGCGCTCCATGATGAACAGGGACGATGTGATACTCGATAAGAGATCCAAGTCCACCTCCTTTAAACCGGTGGATGAAATAGTCAAATTCCAAGTCCATCCAACGGACCCTACAAAAACAGCTTCCATCGGGGCACAATTAAACCCTGACGTAGATGCCGCACTACGAGAGTTCCTACGCGAGAACTGGGACATTTTTGCCTGGCACCCTTCAGACATGCCAGGAATCCCATGCAGGCTGGCCGAGCACAGCCTCAATATTCTAAAGGGATTCAAGCCGGTCAAGCAGGCTCTTTGGCGTTTCTCTGAACCTAAGAGACAAGCCATGGGAGAGGAACTAGCCAAGTTATTGGAGGCCGGATTCATTAGAGAAATAAAACACCCGGACTGGCTAGCAAACCTGGTGATGGTACCAAAGAAGGATAAATCCTGGCACCTTTGTGTCGATTTCAAGGACCTCAATAAAGCTTGCCCAAAGGATCCCTTCCCCCTCCCCCGCATCGATCAAATTATCGATGCCACCGCAGGACACGAGTCATTGTGTTTCCTCGACGCATACTCCGGTAACCACCAAATCAAGATGGCGGAGTCCGACCAAGCCGCAACGGCATTCATCACACCATACAGTCCCTTCTGTTTCAACACAATGCCTTTTGGGCTAAAAAACGCCGGCGCAACATATCAGTGCATGATTCAGATATGTCTGGAGAAACAAATCGGCAAAATAGTAGAGGCATACATAGACAATGTGGTCGTCAAAACCAAGCACGTCGACTCTTTGGTAGACGACTTGAGGCTCACATTCGACAACCTCCGAACATACGACATCAAGCTCAATCCAGAAAAATGCGTTTCTGGCGTACCAGCCGGAAAGCTCCTGGGTTTCATTGTCTCCAGTAGAGGTATTGAAGCTAATCCGGCCAATATCCGAGCTTTGTCACAGTTGGCTACCCCAACAGACCTCAAACAAATCCATAAGTTAATTGGATGCGTGGCGGCTCTAAGCCGCTTTATCTCCCGCTTAGGATAAAAGGCTTTACCCCTTTATCGCCTCCTTCGGCGCACCGAACACTTTGAGTGGACGGACGCTGCCACAGCCGGATTGGAAGAAATAAAGGCCATTTTGGCAACCAACCCAATCCTGGCAGCGCCAAACATCGGCGAACCAATGCTGTTGTACATTGCGGCAACTCATCAATTTGTATGCGCAGTGCTCGTCGTCGAACGAGAAGCTGCCGGACATAAATTCCCTCTTCAAAAGCTGGTATACTATGTATCCACTGTCCTCACTCCATGCAAATCACGGTACCCACATTATCAAAATATAGCCTATGCGGTATTCATGGCATCCCGGAAGCTGCGACACTACTTTCAAGAGTGTTCGATTACAGTAGCCTCGGAAGTGCCACTTAATGATATTATAAACAACCGCGACGCTACGGTCCGGATTGCTAAATGGGCCATTGAGCTCCTCTCGTTCGACATAACATACAAACCTCGATGGGCCATTAAGTCACAAGTATTGGCCGACTTTGTCGCCGAATGGACGAAGGCCGAACTCCCTAAAGAGTACGGCGCATACTCCAATTGGATCATGCACTTCGACGGTTCTAAAATGCTGGCTGGTCTAGGGGCTGGCGTCATCCTGACGTCCCCAACCGGAGATACCGTTCAATACCTACTATAAATATTGTATACAAACTCCAACAACGCAGCCGAATACGAAGCTCTGTTGCATGGTCTTCGGATGGCAGTCTCCATGGGCATTCAATGCCTGGAGGTGCGTGGGGATTCAAACCTTGGTATATCCCAAATAAATGGAGACTTTGATGCCAAGGATCCGAAAATGTCGGCCTACCGAAACACCGTCCTAAAAATGTCAGCTCGGTTCGAGGGACTCGAATTTCACCATGTGGCTCGGGAAAACAATCAAGCGGCGGATATCCTCACCCGCATCGGCGCAAAACATGACACGGTCCCCCTAACATATTTCTGGAAAGGCTGTTCAAGCCATCTGTAGTATGGGAAGGGGACACCGATAACAATAGTCCGGACCCGGCCAAAATGCCCGATACCGAACACTCTGACACAATCGGAGGCTTCGCCACCAAAATAACACCTTCAACCCATGTAATAATGGCCATTATCGCCCCGTGGATAGAACCATTCCTGGCCTACCTAACTAGGCAGGAACTTCCGGAGGACCAAAATGAGGCACGCTGCATAGTGCAGCGATCTAAGGCCTACAGGGTCCACGAGGGAGAATTGTATAAAAAAGCACTACCGGAGTCCTTCAAAGGTGCATCTCCAAAGAGGAAGGGCGGAACCTTTTGGCAGAAATCCATGCAGGACTCGGCGGTCACCATGCCGCAGCCCGGGCTCTTGTGAGCAAGGCCTTCCGTATAGTATTCTATTGGCCAACGGCCCGGGCAGATGCACAGGACTTGGTCCAACATTGCGCTGGTTGCCAGCTCTTTGCAAATCAAAGCCACATGCCACCCACCGCCCTCCAAACAATCCCCATTACGTGGCCCTTCGCGGTCTGGGGGCTTGACATGGTTGGACCCCTTAAAGGGGGAACCCACAAGAAAAAATACTTACTGGTCATGGTGGATAAATTCACCAAATGGATAGAGGCCAAACCTGTTAAAACAGCCGAATCCGGACCAGTGATAGACTTCATATCTAGAGTCGTACACCGTTATGGCATCCCCCACAGCATCATCACTGACAACGGCACAAACTTCACAGCCGATGAGGTAAAACTCTGGTGCAGCAAAATGGGCATTAAGCTCGATTATGCTTTAGTCTATCACCCACAAACCAACGGTCAAGTCGAGCGAGCAAACGGTCTTATAATGAGTGGCATTAAACCCAGATTGGTGCGTTCCTTAACGAAGTCTAACACGCACTGGGTAGAGGAGCTCGACTCCGTACTCTGGGGGCTGCGGACCACGCTGAATCGTAGTACCGGATATACACCCTTCTTTATGGTGTACGGCGTAGAGGCAGTCTTGCCCTGTGACATAATTCATGACTCACCTCGAGTGCACATGTACGAAGAAAGAGAAGCCGAGCTCGATCGGCAGGACAGTCTGGACACCCTGGAGGAGGAGCATGAAGTAGCCAAAGCCCGTTCCGCATTTTATCAGCAACAGGCTCGCAGATACCAACGTAGAGAAGTACGGGCCAAAACTTATAACATTGGCGAACTAGTTCTACGCCTACCGGATAAGAAAAAGAACAAGCTCGAGCCCAAATGGGAAGGTCCCTTCATTATTGACCAAGTTCTGATCGATGGAGCATACCGACTGTGGGATGCATCGACTAGTCGACTCGAGTCGAACCCATGGAACACGGCCAGGCTCCAAAGATTCTACGCCTAGCACCGGACTCTATGTTTGTCCCCTCCCTTTGTCCATTTTTTGCATATACATTATCTGTCTTGTTTTTCTTTCTTCCTTTCTTTCATTCTTTCCCTAGGCCTTCAAGGTCCAGCCGCGCTCATCATACCTGGGGGCTTCTTTCACAGAAGCTTAATTATTTATTTGGGCCTCGTGCCCCGCACATGTGTTATGCTTCCACATGTACCTTTTTCGCCATTATATGCATCGATATGACTTCAGTTTTGGCCAAGCTGGGTTGCTTGGCTCTTGTATTTATGCCCTACGTTCCTGTTAATTCGGCTAGGGCATAAGGGGAGCACCTCTGCGATTGTTACTGCCGGGTCAGCCGGATGTGTACCTCAGACTGGGTGAAGCTGAAAGCTAGCGTTCTTAAGGGAATATTCGGTCGGTGAACAAAAGATGATTTTTAGTTATTTTCCATACCTGCCCCCATATTTTTTTCCTGCGCTTCCTATCGCAGTCCGGACATGCACTTTAGGGCATGCTTACCCAGGGAAAGGAACCCTTAACGGAACTATTCTCCCTGGAAGATGTTTCTTACTACCCATGTAATATAACATAACTAGTTGGGCACTTGTCTATTCAAGCACTTATGACCCCTACGCCTGGTCTCCACGCATGCCCCGGTTCTTATATAACAGTGCGGGTATTCGGATACACTCCGGACTATCGGGTCCCAAGGTCGAAAAGGTCCGCCAAGACAAATGATCTACAATCCGGCTAGAAGGCATTATACATGTCACTTTCATTACATAGTCATGCAGACTGACTAAATTCCTCTTCTATACCATCCAACAGGCGGTCTAGCTTACAATCCTGTTGGGAATACTTTGCGGCTAATTCTACTTGCCCATAAACTAAGCTAACGGGGATCTCTTTTCCGTCGGGCCCCACAGGTCCGACCTCGGCCATGTGATTTGGGCTGCCTTGGTGTACCGCGTCTTCACCATGGCCCAGGCTTCTCTAGCACCCTATCGGTGGGCTGACATCTTCCATAATCGGAAGCGCCCCCGTGCTCCCTTGAGCTTCTTCGCAAGCTCTGCAACGCCCTCTGGCAGGGAGACGGACAGCCACAAGGCCTGGGCAACACCCTGCATCACCTGCCGAACTTGTTCGTGCAGATGTGACAGCTTGGATAGAAGATCACCCGCGGACCCGGGCATTTCCTCCGCGGGACGACCCGTCAGCATACCTATAGACATAACGCTGTTAGTCGGCTTCTTCGCCGAACTCCTTTAAAATGATTCGTTCAAGCACTTAATGAAAATGCCGCGTCGAAGCCGCTTATTCTCCTTCTCGGAGTCTGCAAGCTGGCCCCGAACGTCTTTTAGTTCCACGCTCAGCTTAATATTGGCATCTTGGAGATTGTTTTTCTCCCGCCTAACCTCAGTCAGCATGCGTTTGCCAGCCTCTAGCTGTCACATAACATGCTGGTCCTCCAGATTTTCTCCGAATTCATCTGCAACATTTGTTGTTAGATCTGCAACCATGCCGCACATTATATGGTAACCATCATTCTTTAAAGTAAATGTTACCAGTAGGGGACTTTTTCGGTTCCTGCAATGCGGCCACAGCAGCCCGCAGTTGGGTCTTGCATTCCTCTAGCTCCTGTGACAGCATAGTATTCTTCTCTGTAAGAACCTACACAATAAAGATGGTCCTTAAATCAGTTCTGCTAACTGTTTCAAGTCTCAGGGGCTACTGACACATATATATCATCAGATTTACTTACCCATACATCCTTTACATACTGATCCGTGGCTCTGGCTAGACCATCTTGAGCAGCTCGGAGGTACGCCTCTCCAGAATTGAAGGCATCAAATGCCTCTGGTGAGAAACAAGCATCACGAAGTACGGCCCAGCGGCGCCTATGATTCATGGCGCTTTCCACCTTTGAGTTTGTAGCGGATAATCTATCTGCATCCTCTATAGGGGGATTATCTGGCGCCCGCCCCATATCGGCTTCCGCCTCTATGTCCGGTCCTGGCGCCCGGCTGGTGGAAGCATGGTTAGTAACATCGCCAGACATATTCTGGCGAGCGTTTTTTCTGTTAAAGAAACACGGGCGTCATTATATTTCGAGAAAGACGACAACCACGGAGCGTGGTTCATTATACCTTTGCGCCGGCGTCTCCGTCCTGACCGCCTTCCTTTTTGGCCTACCCGGCCTTGGTGCCTCCTGTTGGCGTGTAGCTGCGGGTTCGGCAGGGCGTCCCAAATGCCTTCCCTGTAAAATGCCATGTGTATATGGTGGGTGAAGTGTCTAAAAGGAGATCCTAGTTTTGGAGTTGGGATTTTTGGTTTTTCTTACATGCGATGCAGGGAGCAGTCCAGGATAGTCGGCCGTAATGGCCACCATGGCATCGTCGCAGCTTAACTGATAGAACTGCCGTTCTATCAGCTCCATGGATAAAACCGAATCTTCTTTGAGTCCGGAGTCGAGGGCCCGGTCAGGGTCCTCTGGTTGTGGAGAAGGGCTGCTGACCTCCTTTATGGCTTTTCGCAGTTCCTGCCGCAAAGTGGCAAGGTGAATACTTACGACAAAGAATGCGGGAAAAATGGGAGCAGGGAGATATAACTTACCCAGCTTGGAGGATTGTACATGGAGAATCCATCCCGTCGCTTGATGCGGGTGAACTCCTCTTCCTCACCCTTGAACAATTCAGACAAAATTTTCGCTAAAGCGGCGGCATTGTCCAGACCCTTGCGCCCGCAGTGGGTGGCATCATCCGCCCCGTTATAACACCACAAGGGGTGCCCACGATATTGAAGTGGTTGCACTCCCCGCATTATGCAAATCGACATAACTTCGATTATTGTCAATCCTGATTGAGCCAGATGTAACGCCCTCGATGCGGCTATATCTCCTACACGTCGAAGCACGACTTAGAGGCATAACCGCATTGAAATCAATGTCGCAAGTGAGGTAATCTTCACAACAACCCATGTAAATAAATAAAGGGGAAACATACATAGTTGGCTTACACTCGCCACATCACACAAATACATAAATAAGTCATTACATTCATCAAATACACTCAGGGTCCGACTACGGTACCAAAATAAAGATCAACCCCCAAATGCGACAAAGTCCCCGATCGCCCCAACTGGGCACCACTACTGATCATCTGGGAAAGACACGTAATAACGGCGAGAGTCTTCATCGAACTCCCACTTGAGCTCGGTCATATCATCTGGAGCGGTATCATCGTTCCCTGCATCTGGTTTTGGAAGTAAATTGTGAGTCACGGGGACTCAACAATCTCACACCCTTGCGATCAAGACTATTTAAGCTTATATGTAAAGCAAAGGTATGATGTGGAGCTGCAGCAAGCGACTAGCATATATGGTGGCTAACATATGCAAATGAGAGCGATAAGAGAAGGCAAAAGCACGGACGAACAACTATGATCAAGAAGCGATCCTAGAACAACCTACGTCAAACATTACTCCAACGCCGTGTTCACTTCCCGGACTCCGCCGAGAAGAGACCATCATGGCTACACACTCGGTTGGTGCATTTTAATTAAGTTAAGTTTCATGTTATCTACAACCGGACATTAACAAATTCCCATCTGCCCATAACCGCGGGCACGGCTTTCGAAAGTTCAAATCCCTGCAGGGGAGTCCCAACTTAGCCCATCACAAGCTCTCACGGTCAATGAAGGATATTCCTTCTCCCAAGACATTCCGATCAGACTCGGCATCCTGGTTACAAGACATCCTCGACAATGGTAAAACAAGTCCAGCAACACCACCCGAATGTGCCGACAAATCCCGATAAGAGCTGCACATATCTCGTTCTCAGGGCACACTCAGATTTTCCAAACTTCCGGTAGGCCAACCCAGAGTTGCCCCTGGTGGCCACCGGCGGCTGACGAGGTGGACCAACACTCAGAGGAGCACTGGCCCGGGGGTTTAATAAAGATGACCCTTGGGCTCCGGACACCCAAGGGAAAAAGAGGCTAAGTGGCAGATGGTAAAACCAAGGTTGGGCATTGCTGGAGGAGTTTTATTCAAGGCGAATTGTCAAGGGGTTCCCATTATAACCCAACCGTGTAAGGAACACTAAATCCGGGAACATAACACCGATATGACGGAAACTAGGGCGGCAAGAGTGGAACAAAACACTAGGCATAAGGCTGAGCCTTCCACCCTTTACCAAGTGTATGGGTGCATTAAGATAAACAAGATAATATTATAATATCCCAACAATAAACATGTTCCAACAAGGGACGATCTCCAATCATCACCTGCAACTAGCAACGCTATAAGAGGGGCTGAGCAAAGCGGTAACATAGCCAAACAACGGTTTGCTAGGACATGGTGGGTTAGAGGTTTGACATGGCAATTTGGGAGGCATGATAAGTAAGTGGTAGGTATTGTAGCATGGGCATAGCAAAAGAGCGAGCATCTAGAAAGCAAAGATAGAAGTGATTTCGAGGGTATGGTCATCTTGCCTGCAAAGTTCTCAGAGTTGCCTTGATCCTCGTAAGCGAACTCAACGGGCTCCTCGTTCACGAACTCATCTCTTGGATCTAACCAAACAAGAACAACAAGCAAAAGGGAGCACAATCAACCACATGTAATGCTCAAGCAACATGATGCAAACATGATATGTTATGCGGGATGCGATATGCGATGCATATGCATGATTTGCAAAGGAATAATTGAACCTGGCCTCAACTTGGTAATCCAAGAGTGCCACTGGAAAGAGGAGTTGATTTCGGTTGAAATCGATATAAAGATCACTGGAATCGGATGCATGGTTTGGAAATGGCAAGCAAAACAAATATGGCACCGGTCTACGATAATCAGCAAGTGACCAACTAAATGCATCAAGATAGATATGCTACAGCACTCAAACATGACAACAAAATACATGGCAGGGATCCACTCATGATGCTTAACAAAAGATGAACACTGAGCTACGGCTAATTCATCCATTAACAGGTTCAAACAAGCATGGCAAAAGTGCAAATGAAAACAGGTTTCAGACTTCGTGAAATTAACACAAGTCAGGAATTTATCATCAGGAAGCGATATTTAGAGCATGAAAACTACATGCTACAGGAACATATCATGGCAAAGCAAGGCATGGCATGAAGATACTCTAAGCATATAAAAAAAGTCCCTTAGTGACCTTGAGCCAAAAGGGATCATAAAATATATTTGCAAGCATGTGAACATAGCAAAAACATAAACAGATTCAGACTTAGTGAAAAACTGGAGCATGCAAACAGATTAACAAGTAGGCATGTTTACGAGGTCGATGCACTCACTACAGAGCATGGCATGACAAACTAAGCATACACCCATCAAGAATACATGGCATAGAAGCTAGAAATGGCAAGAACAACAACATATCATGCACGGATCAATAGCAACAACCTCGGCAAAATCGCTAAACATGTTAGCAATCTGCCAGGAACATTTTATAGCAAAAGTAGAGCTCGATTGACTCAACCTAGGGTGCTCCATAAATGCAAACAAAGACATGGATGGATAGAGCACAACAATATTAACAAAACATCCTTACTGATCATCCTCAAAAGAGGCACGGATCACTAGGAAACAACATGAACATATGGCATAAAAACAAAAACAGGACAAGGACTGAAATTCTAAGTCCCTGAAATCAGCATCATTGAGTAAGCTACTTTGCATGCTTGTGCTAGTCACCACAAAGATCACAAAAATACATGGCATAGACCCCTGTAAAGATAACATGTCATATAACAAAACACATGTAGAGCTCAGGATCATAGCACGCACACATTAATCATGGCAAAAATGACAAAAGGCCATTTGCTGAAACAGATCTGAAATATTCCTCACATAGACCTCTTCCAACAGCATTTCGAGCATCAAGATGAGCTCAAATGAAAATGATGCAATGCGATGAAATGATGTACTCGTCTAGACGAACATTTTGATATGCTACACGCACGAATCGGAGCTACGATGAGGAAGTTATGGCATGTGGAAGAATGCAAAAAATCTAGGGTTAGAGGAGAAAAAGTCAACCGCGAGATCTAGATCTAGATCTACTGTAGCAGCGCGGAGATCGAAGTTCACCGGAGAAGAGGGGGTTCACCGGAGTAACTGTAGTCGGACATGGAGCGGGGCGGCGCCGGGGAGGTCGGGGATGACCGAAGAAGACGAAGCGGTGAGGGCGCGGCCGCCGGCGCGGGCGGAGCCGCCGGAACGGCGAGGTGGCCGCGGACGGCTGGTGGCGAAGTCCGCCGGAGAAGGCGGCTAGCAATGGCGCGCGGCGGCCGGCGCGGTGCCCTGCAGCGGAGGAGAGAAGCAAGGGGGCGGCGAGGAAGGCGGATGGGCCGCGGGGGCCTCCCACGGGCCGAGCGGGCCGGGCGGCGGCGCGGTGAAGTGGGGCTCCCGCCCGGGACACGTGGCATGTCTCGGTTGGCTGCGGGCGGCGGCGGACGTTGTCCGGCGCGGGCCGGACTCGTCCGGTGCACGGAGGAGCAGATTATCTAGGGTTAGGGGTGGAGAGATCCGAAAATTTCGTGGAGGGGTCTATTTATAGGGGTAGAGGGAGCTAGGGAACTCCAAATGAGGTGCGGTTTGCGGCCACGCGATCGTGATCGGACGCTCTAGATGATGGAGGGGTTTTTGGTGGGTTTTGGGCCACTTTGGAGGGGTGTTGGGCTGCAACACACATGAGGCCTTTTTGGTCCCTCGGTTAACCGTTGGAGTATCAAACGAAGTCCAAATGGTACGAAACTTGACATGCAGTCTACCGGTAGTAAACCAAGGCCGCATGACAAGTGTCAGTCCAATCCGAAAACGTTTAACCCCCCCCCCACACACACACACAAAAAGAGGTAGAAAGGGACACTGGAGGACATAGGAGCGCCGGAATGCAAAACGGACAACGGGGAAAATGCTCGCATGCATGAGACGAACACGTATGCAAATGCAATGCACATGATGACATGATATGAGATGCATGACAAAGACAAAACACATGGAGAAAAAAACCCGACAACGAGGAAATAAAATAACTTAGTGCCGAAAACGACAAGAGTTGGGATATATATGAGGTAAATTACATCCAGGTGTTACAACACTCCACCACTACGAAAGGATCTTGTCCCGAGATCTAGGACTGGAAAAACTCCGGGTACTCAGAACAAAGGTGATCCTCGCGTTCTCAGGTGGCTTCACGGTCGGAATGATGTGACCACTTGACTTTGAGGAATTTGATTGACTTGTTGTGAGTCTTGCGCTCAGTTTCTTCAAGAATAGCAACGGGGTGCTCATGATAAGACAGGTCTTCTTGGAGATCAATGTCTTCGAAGTTGACGGTGCTGTCAGGGATCTTGAAGCACTTGCGGAGTTGAGACACGTGAAACACGTCGTGCACGTTTGCAAAGTTGGAGGGAAGCTCAAGTTGATAGGCTGGATCGCCTCTCTTGCTGACGATCTTGAAAGGACCCACATATCTAGGGGCAAGCTTCCCTTTGATACCGAAGCGACGAGTACCTTTCATTGGAGAGACGCGGAGGTAAACATGGTCTCCGATATCAAAAGCCAAATCACGATGCTTACTATCATAGTAACTCTTCTGGCGCGATTGCGCGGCTTTGAGATTATCACGAATGACTTTGCACATCTCTTCTGCCTCTGTGATCAAGTCATTTCCAAGAAGTTGACGTTCACCAGTCTCTGACCAGTTAAGAGGAGTACGACACTTCCTGCCATAGAGAATTTCAAATGGGGCCTTGCCCGAACTCGCTTGGAAGCTGTTGTTGTAGGAGAACTCGACATATGGAAGACAATCTTCCCACTTCATACTGAAAGAGATAATGCAAGCCCTGAGCATATCTTCAAGAATCTGATTGACATGCTCGACTTGGCCACTAGTTTGAGGATGAAAAGCTGTGCTGAAACGGATGTTGGTGCCCATCGCCTTCTGAAAAGAATCCCAAAACTTGGATGTGAAGATGCTGCCACGATCTGAAGAAATCAACTGCGGAATGCCGTGTAGAGAGACAATCCGGGAGGTATATGGCTCTGCCAATTGAGCTGCTGTGATGGATTCTTTGATAGGAAGGAAATGAGCCACTTTAGTGAGTTTGTCGATGACAACGAAGATAGCATCATTGCCATGCTTGGACTTTCGAAATCCAGTCACGAAGTCCATCTCAATATGGTCAAACTTCCATTCTGGAATGGCAAGAGGTTGGAGGAGACCAGCTGGTCGTTGGTGTTCTGCTTTAACTCTTCTGCAGACATCACATTCATTCACGAACTGAGCAATCTCGCGCTTCATTCGAGTCCACCAATATGACTGCTTGAGGTCCTGGTACATCTTTGTACTTCCAGGGTGGATAGAGAGTAGTGAATTGTGAGCCTCGTTTATAATGACTTTACGAAGGTCACCTTTAGGCACAACAATGCGATCCTCGAAGAATAGAGTATCCTTGTCATCAAGATGACATCACTTTTACTTGGGTTGACTCTTGGCAATCCCAATCTTCACCTTCTTCACCATAGCATCGAGAAGTTGAGCCTCACGAATCTGATCTTCCAAAGTAGGAGAGACTTGGAGGTTGGCCAGAAATCCTTGAGGAACAACTTGCAGATTGAGTTTACGGAAAGCTTCACAAAGCTCGGGTTGGTAAGGCTTGAGAATCAAACTGTTGCTGTAAGCCTTCCTGCTCAATGCGTCGGCAATTACATTGGCCTTGCCTGGAGTATATTCGATACTCGGATTATACTCTTGAATCATTTCGACCCAATGAGTCTGCCTGAGGTTAAGATTAGGCTGAGTGAAGATGTACTTGAGACTCTTGTGGTCAATGAAGATGTCCACTTTTCTTCCCCATAAGAGATGTCTCCAAGTTAAAAGAGCATGCACAACTGCCGCCAACTCGAGGTTATGAGTGGGGTAGTTCTTTTCATTGGGCTTCAACTAGCGAGAGGTATAAGCCACAACTTTCTTCTCTTGCATCAACACTGCACCAACACCTTGAAGGGAAGCATCATAGAAGACCTCAAACGGTTTGGATTCATCAGGAGGAGTCAGAACTGGAGCAGTGACTAACTTCTCTTTCGGGGTGTTGAAAGCGATGTAACATTCAGGAGACCAAACGTACTTCACATGCTTCTGGAGAAGGTTGGAAAGAGGCTTCGCGATCTTAGAGAAGTTCTCAACGAACCTTCGACAATAGCTTGCGAGACCAAGGAAGCTGCGGAGTTGCTTCACGTTCTAAGGTGGTTCCCAATTCACAATTGCAGACACCTTCTCAGAATTAACCGCTATGCCCTTGGCAGAGATGATGTGTCCAAGGTAGAGAACCTCATCGAGCCAAAGCTCGCACTTTGAAAACTTGGCATAGAACTGATGTTCTCTGAGCTTATCCAGCACCAAACGCAAGTGCTTGGCATGATCTTCCTTGTTCTTGGAAAAGACCAAAATGTCATCGAGGTAGACCAAGATGAAGTCATTTGTGTAGGGGTTGAAGATGAAGTTCATCAAGCGAGAGAATGTCGGAGGAACGTTGACGAGGCCAAAAGACATGACAGTGTATTCATATGAACCATAGCTTGTTCTGAATGTTGTCTTAGGGATACCTTGCTCACGAATGCGAATCTGGTGACAGCCCATACGGAGATCTAGCTTGGAGAATACTTGAGCACCTTTGAGTTGTTCAAACAACTCGTTGATGTTGGGAAGTGGGTACTTGTTCTTTATAGTCTTCTTGTTCAATGGACGGTAGTCGACACAAAGCCGGTCCATTCCATCCTTCTTCTTCACAAAAAGAACTCCACAACCCCATGGAGAAGAACTAGGTTGGATGAGACCCATTTGCTCTTGAACATTGAGTTGTTTCTTTAGCTCCTTCACCTCTTCCGGTCCAAGCTTGTAAGGACGTTTGCAAACAGGTTCTATGCCAGGCTCAAGATCAATGATGAATTCAACTGGCCGGTGTAGAGGCATTCCTGGAAGCTCTTCTGGAAAGACGTCTTGATATTCGCAAACGACTGGAATTTGAGAGATGGCATCCAGCTCACCCTTCTCATTGAGAGAAAACAGACGGATGGTATTATCCCTTGCGGCAAAGACAATTACATCCTCAGACTAATGAGTCAATTGAATCTGCCTAGCGGCACAATCAAGCTGAGCCTTGTGCTTAGAAAGCCAGTCCATTCCGAGAATAAGATCAATATCTGAGTTACCAAGGACCATTGGAGAAGACAGAAACTTCAAGTCGCCCATCATGATAGAAATATCCAGAACCTCGTAGTTTGCGAGCAAGCATTTACCCAGTGATACAACTGCTAGTGGTTTATGCAAAAATTGAGAATACAACTCATGCTTAGATGCAGACGGTCTCGAGATGAAACAATGCGATGCACCAGTGTCAAAAAGAACTTTTGCAGGAACATCGTTAACAGGAAGGTTACCCATGATGACATCTGACGAGTCCTCTGCCTGAGCTGCATTCATCAAGTTGACCTTGGCGTGCTTGGGGTTATGCTTGACCACTGCGGTGCTGGCAGACCTCACAGGAGGAGGAGGAGGAAGACGCCTCTAATTGAAGCATTTGTTGGCATAGTGATCCTTCTGTTGGCACTTGTTGCACGTGACCTCCGAAAGCGGATGGTGATATGGAGCACTTGATCTTGGAGCTTGAGACGAAGTCTTGTTCTGAAAGCCTGGGTTGGGTGGGTGGGAAGATCCACTGCCACCTTTGCTCTTCTGCTAATAAGGCTGACGGAACGGAGGAGGAGGCAGCCAAAACTTTTGCTGCTTAGCCACTTGAGTTGAGGAAGAAGGAGTTGCATCTCTGACTCGCTTCTTGGAAGCATCGCACTTCAGTTGAGCAGTCTCTTGCTTCATTGCCATATTGTAGAACTCATCGTACTTCTTCGGCTCAAAAAGGACGAGAGCTAGTTGAAGATCTTCTCTGAGGCCACCCCTGAACTGATATATCATGCTCTTCTCGTCAGAGACGTCTTGCTTAGCGAAACGGGCGAGCTTCTGAAACATGATGTTGTACTAGTAAACATACATAGTGCCTTGCTTCAGGTTGCGGAATTCCTCACGCTTGCTTTCAACAACACTCTGAGGAATGTGATGAGCTTTGAAGTCTTGACGGAATTCATCCCAGGTAATCACACGGCCTCCTCTGGAATCTTTGTATTGCTGAAACCATTCTGCAGCTTGGTCTTTGAGTTGGAAGGAGGCAAACTTGACAAAGTCCTCAGGCCTGACGTTGCTGCACACGAAATGCTTGCATATGTCCATGAGCCAATCATCAGCGTCTAAGGCCTCGACACAGTTGCTGAAGGTCTTTGGCTGGTTAGCAAGGAACTGGTTGAGTGTAGCAAACTGATTTTGATTGTTGCCATGGCCTTGGTTGCGCTCTTGCAGAATTTGCATGATCAGCTGCGTGTTTGCATTGGTAGCGGCCATCACAGCTTGCCATGTCTCCGGAGGTGGAGGTGGTGGTGGCGGATCCTGATTCTGATTGTTGCCCTTAGCAGGAGCCATCCTGAAGAGGGTGACATCCGTTAGCATATTGACAGACAAATATTTAAGCTGAATCAAATGGGTTGAAATTGCAACATATAGTCTTCACATTCGAACAAAATGAACGAATGCATTCCAATTGAAATGGTCACATTTCCATAAGTTGAGAAGCCACTTAGATAGAGGTAGAAGAATAAAACAACAAGGTACGGACAAGAACAAATACTTGGTGAGGATTACCCAATCCTAAACCAAATATCCGCGGAAGAAGAACTAGAGCTACAAGAATTCCCACCTAAGAAACTCCCGAACCTTTCCGGTTTATGCAATCAGGTGTTGGGGATACAGGGGAAGCATAATATCTCACCCTAAGCTAGCAAATCCTACATCCAGCTGTATCCATCCTTCAACACATAACCAAGAAACCTTCGGAAATCATTTACCTCAACCTTCGAAAAGCATCCGTTATACAAGTTATGGCAATACTCTCGAACTCCCGCCCCAGTACTGGGTGGCATCAAGGTTATCTCACCAACAACTGCATAAAAGAGATTTTCGATGTCGGCGAAACTCAGGTATTCCAAAATCTCAACGATAAAATTGTGACGACAACACCTTGGAGCTCAACTCCCCGGGACACTTCCACAACTCCTAAATGTCAGGAGGCACCAAGAACAATGTTCTCGTCACAAAACCATCGGAATGATTCCAAGATACCCGTGTGATCCTAATTTTTTTAGTGAAATTTGAGAAGAGAAGAGTCAAAACTCTACGTCAGGATGCCTCACCAGAGAGACGAAGGGACTGAGGAGTAAAAAGAATTCCTAACTCTCCGATATATATAATTCCTAAATGACTCAAAACATTTTTCTAGACTCAACAACGCCAACGATTTGATCAAGCAGCGGGCTCCTAAGGTCGGGGAAGGCTCTGATTACCAACTTGTAACGCCCTCAATGCGGTTATGCCTCTAAGTCATGCTTCGACACGTAGGAGATATAGCCGCATCGAGGGCGTTACAGCAGAGCTTTGATCCAGTTCATCAGATAGAGGACTTCTCTGTTGTCTTCCACCTGGGGGCTCCATGGGTGCTAACTTCGGCGTTTCTTCGGAGGAGCATTGTTGAACTCAGGAACACCCCGCCAAACAGGGTCCGGAAGGGAAACGTCCTCCATATAAAACCATTCTAAAGGCCATTCTTCGGGCGACTTCTTCAGAGTAACGGATAGGTATCCGGTATCGGCGATGCGCCATATTTCGGCTGCGCCCACTTGATAAAGTGACCCCCTCTGTGTGCGAGGGACGAGGCAAAAAAGCCTTTTCCATAGCTCGAAGTGAGCCTGGCAGCCTAGGAACAACTCATAGAGAGCCACATAGCCGGCGATATGTAGGATGGAGGCGGGGGTGAAGTTGTGTAATTGGAGGCCGTAGAACTCCAGGAGCCCGCGGAGGAACGGATGAATTGGAAATCCGAGTCCCCTTAATAGATAGGGGACAAGGCAGACCCGTTCCCCCATAGAGGGACAGGGAAAGCTCTCCGCTTGCTCCCCACCATTATAGGTGGCGAGCCCGACTCGAACGGGCACCATGTACGCCAGAGGGAGAAATCCTTTAGTCTGCAGTTCGACTAAACGACTGTGTGGGACTGAACACCTCTCCCAATCACCAGGCTTAGGGCTTCGGGGGCGGGAGGAGGAGCTGCGGAGGTCAGCTATGCTGGAATGGATCTTTCCTGAACGCGCTCTGATGGACTGTCGCTGGGGGAGGATGGTATGGATCGGATCTAAGGATCCCTGTCCCTTTAATAGACAATTCATTTATCTGGCTAGGGGGGCGAATGTAAAAACGCCCTGGCGCCTCGTATTCATTCGAAACGTGGGAGAAAGCCCTTACTGGGCACAGAAGCCAAGAGGTCCAAACATTCATGGGACCGGACACTGCTTTACAAACGTTCGAAAGATGGAGAAGAACCTGCCTTGCAATGCCAAAGACAATACTGCGCGCCGGACTCATCGTCATTGAATCCTGGTTCGGGGGCTATTGAGGGAGTCCAGGATTAGGGGGTATCCGGACAGCCGGATTATATCCTTTGGCCGGACTGTTGGACAATGAAGATACAATATTGAAGACTTTGTCTCGTGTCCGGATGGGACTCTACTTGGCGTGGAAGGCAAGCTAGGAAATACGGATATGTATATCTCCTCCTTTGTAACCTACCTTGTGTAACCCTAGGCCCCTCCGGTGTCTATATAAACTGGAGGGTTTTAGTCCGTAGGACACAATAACATACAATCATACCATAGGCTAGCTTCTAGGGTTTAGCATCTCCGATCTCGTGGTAGATCAACTCTTGTAATACCCATATCATCAAGAATAAATCAAGCAGGACGTAGGGTTTTACCTCCATCAAGAGGGCCCGAACCTGGGTAAAACATCGTGTCCCCTGCCTCCTGTTACTATCCGCCTTAGACGCATAGTTTGGGACCCCCTACCCGAGATCCACCGGTTTTGACACCGACAGCAGGTATGTAGTGGGTCGTCGATACGTCCATTTTGCATCATGCTTTTATATCGATATTTATTGCATTATGGGCTGTTATTACACATTATGTCACAATACTTATGCCTATTCTCTCTTATTTTACAAGGTTTACATGAAGAGGGAGAATGCTGGCAACTGGGATTCTGGACTGGAAAAGGAGCAAATATTAGAGACCTATTCTGCACAGCTCCAAAAGTCCTGAAACTTCACGGAAGTTATTTCTAGAATATATAAAAAATATTGAGCGCAAGAAGTACCAGAGGGGGCCACCCACCAGCCACGAGGGTGGGGGTGCGCCCCCTGACTCGTGGGCCCCCTGGTGACCCTCCGATGCCCATCTTCTTCTATATGAGGTCTTTCGTCCGAGAAAAAAATCATAAGCAAGCTTACGGGACGAAACCTCGCCGCCACGAGGAGGAACCTTTGCGGAACCAATATAGGGCTTCGACGGAGCTGTTCTGCCAGGGAAACTTCCCTCCAGGAGGGGGAAATCATCACCATCGTTATCACTAATGATCCTCTCATCAGGAGGGGGTCAATATCCATCAACATCTTCACCAGCACCATCTCATCTCAAACCCTAGTTCATCTCTTGTATCCAATCTTTGTATCGAAACCTCAGATTGGTACCTGTGGGTTGCTAGTAGTGTTGATTACTCCTTGTAGTTGATGCTAGTTGGTTTACTTGGTGGAAGATCATATGTTCAGATCCATTATGCATATTAATACCCCTCTGATTATGAACATGAATATGCTTTGTGAGTAGTTATGTTTGTTCCTGAGGACATGGGAGAAGTCTTGCTATTAGTTGTCATGTGAATTTGGTATTCGTTCGATATTTTGATGAGATGTATGTTGTCATCCATCTAGTGCTGTCATGTGAACGTCGACTACATGACCCTTCACCATTGTTTGGTCCTAGAGGGAGGCATTGGGAAGTAATAATTAGATGATGGGTTGCTAGAGTGACAGAAGCTTAAACCCTAGTTTATGCGTGGCTTCGTAAGGGGCCGATTTGGATCCATATGTTTCATGCTATGGTTAGGTTTACCTTAATACTTCTGTTGTAATTGTGGATGCTTGCAATGGGGGTTAATCATAAGTGGGATGCTTGTCCAAGTAAGGACAATACCCAAGCACCAGTCCACCCACATATCAAATTATCAAAGTATTGAACGCGAATCATATGAACGTGATGAAACCTAGCTTGACGATAATTCCCATGTGTCCTCGGGAGCGCTTTCCTTCATATAATAGTTTTTCTAGGCTTGTCCTTTGCTACAAAAAGGATTGGGCCATCTTGCTGCACCTTATTTACTTTTATTTGCTACTCGTTACAAATTACCTTATCACAAAACTATCTGTTACCGATAATTTCAGTGCTTGCAGAGAATACCTTACTAAAAATTGCTTATCATTTCCTTCTGCTCCTCATTGGGTTCGACACTCTTACTTATCAAAAAGTACGATAGATCCCCTATACTTGTGGGTCATCAAGACTCTTTTCTGGTGCCGTTGCCGGGGAGTGAAGCGCCTTTGGTAGGTGGAATTTGGTAAGGAAAAAATTTATATAGTGTGCTGAAATTTAGTGTCACTTGTTACTATGGAACATAATCCTTTGAGGGGTTTGTTCGGGGTATCTTCACCTTGTCCGAAACCACAATTAGTTACCCATCAATCTACTTAAAATGTTTACTTTGAAATTCCTTTGGGTATGATAGAGAAACTGCTAGCTAATCCTTTTGTAGGAGATGGAACCTTGCATCCCGATTTGCACTTAATCTATGTGGATGAAGTTTGTGGATTATTTAAGCTTGTAGGTATGCCCGACGATGTTATCAAGAAGAAGGTCTTCCCTTTATATTTGAAGGGAGATTCATTTACATGGTATAGGCTATGTGATGATATGGGATCATGGGACTATAAGCGATTGAAATTGGAATTTCACTAGAAGTTTTACCCTATGCATCTTGTTCATCGTGATCGTAATTATATATATAATTTTTGGCCTCACGAAGGAGAAAGGATCGCTCAAGCTTGGGGGAGGCTGAAGTCAAAGTTATATTCATGCCCCAATCATGAGCTCTCAAGGGAAATGATTTTTCAAAAAAAATTATGCTCGGCTTTCTGACAACAATCGCTCCATGCTCGATACTTCTTGTGCTGGTTCTTTTATGATGAAGACTATTGAATTCAGATAGGATTTATTGGAAAGGATTAAACGTGACTCTGAAGATTGGGATCTTGACAAAGGTAAGGAGTCAGGTATGACACCTAAGTTTGATTGTGTTAAGTGTTTTATGGATACTGATGTTTTCCGTAAGTTTAGCACTAAATATGGACTTGACTCTGAGATAGTAGCTTCTTTCTGTGAATCTTTTGCTACTCATGTTGATCTCCCTAAGGAGAAGTGGTTTAAATATAATCCTCCTATTGAAACTAAAGTAGTTGCACCTATTAAAGTTTAAGAAAAGACTATCACATATGATGATCCTGTTGTTCCCACTGCTTATGTTGAGAAACCACCTTTCCTGTTAGAATTAAGGATCATGCTAAAGCTTCAACTTTAGTCAACAAGAGTAATTTTAGGACACACAAACCCCCTGAACGAATTAAAGTTGAACCTAATATTGCTATGGTTAAAGATCTCTTGGCTGATAATATTGATGGGCATGTTATTTATTTCTGTGAAGAAACTACCAGAAGTGCTAAGCCTGGTGCTAAGGATAAACATAGACCTGTTATAGGCATGCCTGTTATTTCTGTTAAAATAGGAGATCATTGTTATCATGGCTTATGTGATATGGGTGCTAGTGCTAGTGCAATACCTCATACATTATACAAAGAAATTATGCATGATATTGCACCTGCTAAGATAGAAGATATCGATGTTACAATTAAGCTTGCCAATAGAGATACTATTTCACCGATTGGGATTGTTAGAGATGTTGAAGTCTTGTGTGGGAAGGTTAAATATCCTGCTGATTTTCTTGTTCTTGGTTCCCCACAAGATAGATTTTGTCCCATTATATTTGGTAGACCCTTCTTAAATACTGTTAATTCTAGGATAGACTGCGAAAAGGATATTGTTACTGTTGGTTTGGGTGATATGTCTCATGAGTTTAACTTCTCTAAATTTCGTAGACAACCCCGTAATGAGGAATTACCTAGTAAGGATGAAATCATTGGTCTTGCTTCTATTGTTGTGCCTCCTAATGATCCTTTTAGAACAATATTTGCTCGACCATGAAAATGATATGTTCATGAATGAAAGAAGGGAAATAGATGAAGTATTCTTTAAATAGGGACCTATTCTGAAACACAACTTGTATGTTGAAATCCTAGGGGATCCTCCTCCACCCAAGGGTGATCCCATGTTTGAGCTTAAACATTTACCTGATACTCTTAAATATGCTTATCTTAATGAAAAGAAGATATATCCTGTTATTATTAGTGCTAACCTTTCAGAGAAGGAGGAAGAAAAATTATTGAAAACTCTGAAGAAGCATCGCACTGCTATTGGATATACTCTTGATGATCTTAAGGGCATTAGTCCCACTCTATGTCAACACAAAATAAATTTGGAGAAAGACGCCAAACCAGTTATTGATCACCAACGATGGCTAAATCCTAAGATGAAGCAAGTGGTAAGAAAGGAAATATTAAAGCTAAGGCAGGTATAATTTATCCCGCTACTAATAGTCAGTGGGTAAGTCCTGTCCATTGTGTCCCTAAGAAGGGAGGTATTACTGTTGTTCCTAATGATAAAGATGAATTGATTCCGCAAAGAATTATTACAGGTTATAGGATGGTAATTGATTTCCGCAAATTAAATAAAGCTACTAAAAAGGATCATTACACTTTGCCTTTTATTGATCAAATGCTAGAAATATTATCCAAACATACACATTTTTGCTTTCTAGATGGTTACTCTGGTTTCTCTGAAATACCTGTGTCAGCTGATGATCAAGCTAAGACCACTTTTACTTGCCCTTTTGGTACCTTTGCTTATATACGTATGCCTTTTGGTTTATGTAATGCACCTGCTACCTTTCAAAGATGCATGATGGCTATATTCTCTGACTTTTGTGAAAAGATTTGTGAGGTTTTCATGGATGATTTCTCCGTTTATGGATCCTATTTTGATGATTGCTTGAGCAACCTTGATCGAGTTTTACAGAGATGTGAAGAAACTAACCTTGTCTTGAATTGGGAGAAGTGCCACTTTATGGTTAATGAAGGTATTGTCTTGGGGCATAAAATTTCTGAAAGAGGTATTGAAGTTGATAAAGCTAAAGTTGATGCTATTGAAAAGATGTCGTGTCCCAAGGACATCAAAGGTATAAGAAGTTTTCTGGGTCATGCGGTTTTTATAGGAGGTTCATTAAGGACTTCTCAAAAATTTCTCGGCCTCTGACTAACCTATTACAAAAAGATATCCCTTTTGTCTTTGATGATGATTGTGTAGAAGCATTTGAAAAACTTAAGAAAGCTTTGATTTCTGCACCTATTGTTCAACCACCTGATTGGAATTTACCCTTTGAAATTATGTGTGATCCTAGTGATTATGCTGTAGGGGCTGTTCTAGGATAAAGAGTTGACAAGAAATTGAATGTTATATAGTATGCTAGTACAACTCTAGACAATGCCTAGAGAAATTATGCTACTACTGAAAAGGAATTCTTAGCAGTTGTATTTGCTTGTGATAAGTTCAGGCCTTATATTGTTGATTCTAAAGTAACTATTCACACTGATCATGTTCCTATTAAATATCTTATGGAAAAGAAAGATGCTAAACCTAGACTTATTAGAGGGGTTCTCTTGCTACAAGAATTTGATTTGCATATTATTGATAGAAAGGGAGATAAGAATCCGATTGCAGACAACTTGTCTAGGTTAGAGAATGTTCTTGATGACCCACTACCTATTGATGATAGCTTTCCTGATGAACAATTAGCTGTCATAAATGCTTCTCGTACTGCTCCATGGTATGCTGATTATGCTAATTATATTGTTGCTAAATTTATACCACCTAGTTTCACATACCAGCAAAAGAAAAAGTTCTTCTATGATTTAAGGCATTACTTTTGGGATGACCCACATCTTTATAAAGAAGGAGTAGATGGTGTTATTAGACGTTGTGTACCTGAGCATGAACAGGAATAGATCCTACGCAAGTGTCACTCCGAAGCCTATGGAGGGCACCATGCTGGAGATAGAACTGCACACAAGGTATTGCAATCCGGTTTTTATTGGCCTACTCTCTTCAAGGATGCCCGTAAGTTTGTCTTGTCTTGTGATGAATGTCAAAGAATTGGTAATATTAGTAGACGTCAAGAAATGCCTATGAATTATTCACTTGTTATTGAACCATTTGATGTTTGGGGCTTTGATTATATGGGACCTTTTCCTTCCTCTAATGGGTATACACATATTTTAGTTGCTGTTGATTACGTTACTAAGTGGGTAGAAGCTATCCAACTAGTAGTGCTAATCATAACACCTCTATTAAGGTGCTTAAAGAAGTTATTTTTCCGAGGTTTGGAGTCCCTAGATATTTAATAACTGATGGTGGTTCACATTTTATTCATGGTGCCTTTCATAAAATGCTTGCTAAGTATGATGTTAATCATAGAATTGCATCTCCTTATCACCCACAGTCTAGTGGTCAAGTAGAACTTAGCAATAGAGAGCTCAAATTAATTTTGCAAAAGACTGTTAATAGATCTAGAAAGAATTGATCCAAGAAACTTGATGATGCATTATGGGCCTATAGAACTGCATACAAAAATCCTATGTGTATGTCTCCGTATGAAATGGTTTATGGTAAAGCATGTCACTTACCTCTTGAATTAGAACATAAGGCATATTAGGCTATTAAAGAGCTCAACTATGACTTCAAACTTGCCGATGAAAAGAGGTTATTTGACATTAGCTCACTTGATGAATGGAGAACCCAGGCTTATGAAAATGCCAAGCTGTTTAAAGAAAAAGTTAAAAGATGGCATGATAAAAGGATACAAAAACGTGAGTTCAATGTAGGTGATTATGTATTGCTATACAACTCTCATGTAAGATTTTTTGCAAGCAAACTTCTTTCTAAATGGGAAGGTCCTTACGTCATCAAGGAGGTCTATCGCTCTGGTGCCATAAAAATCAACAACTTCGAAGGCACAAATCCAAGGGTGGTGAACGGTCAAAGAATCAAACGTTATATCTCAAGTAATCCCATAGATGTTGAAACTAATATTATTGAAACCGTAACCCTGGAGGAATACATAAGGGACACTTTCCGGAATGTTTCAGACTCCGAAAAGGAATAGGTACGTGGTACGGTAAGTAAACCGACTCCAAAACAGTTCTAATGGCAATATTTCTTCGTTTTAGAATATATAAAAAAAGGAAAATAAGAAGCAGACCGGAAAGGACACAGGGCTTCCACGAGGGTGGAGGGTGCACCCTACCCCCCTGGGTGCGCCCCCTGCCTCATGGGCACCTCGTGCGCTTTCCAGACTTCATTTTCTTGCATGATACTTATTTTGGTTGGTAAAAATTCACTATATATTCTCCCGAAGGTTTTGACCATCATATCACGCAAATATCTCTTTTCTTTGTTTCGAGCTGTCCTGCTGCAGATTTGAGCAACATGTCGTCCCCGGATTCGGAAGGAGAAAGCTATGTGGCTGATTACCTTGCAGATCCTAAAGTCTATGGGGATGTGGAGCATTGTGGTTGGACTACTGAAGAAGAAGAGGACTATGAGCCTAAGGGAAAGGAGGAGACGAGCTCAGATGAAGATGAAGTCCCATTACCTCAACCTAGGGACATGCATGTGGAGTTCAAAAAGTCAAGCCTCCCTGACAGAGCAAAGAAACATAAGATCGAGTTTATCCCTTTTCGCCTCTTGCAGGAAAACAAACAGGAATTATGCAAGAAGATATTAAGCCTTGAGCAGGAGATCGATGACCTAAGGGATCAAAATTCTGTCCTCAAGCGCAAATTAAGGAAGAAGCCTACATCATCAACAACTCCACCGTCTTCACCAATAAAGGAGAACTGAGTATCTGGTATGGGCACTCCCCTTGGCAACTGCCAAGCTTGGGGGAGTGCCCCGGTATCGTATCACCATCACTTTTATCTTTACCGTTTTTCTTAGCTCGATCCTTTTGATAATATCTTGATCTAGTAGAATAAAGTTTTAGTATGATCTAGTTGTGAGTTTTGCTTTTATGATCCTTCTATGTAATCGAGACTGTGAGCTATATATAATAAAGATTAGTGTTGAGTCAAGGGCTTGATTATGTTGCTATGATCTTGAGGGAATAAAATAAAAGAGAAGAAATAAAAAGAAATAAAGAGATCATATAGATCTTATGGAGAGTAATGAGCTCACATATAAAGAGTATGATGAATAAAAGTTGTTGAGAGCTGACAAACATAGTTTTGGTCATCGTTGCAATTAATAGGAAGTAATAAAGAAAGAGAGGTTCACATATAAATATACTATCTTGGACATCTTTTATGATTATGAGCACTCATTAAAGTATGACATGCTAAAGAGTTGACGTTGGACAAGGAAGACAATGTAATGGGTTATGTTTTCTTACATCTCAGATAAATTATATTGTCATGGATCATCCAACATGTTGAGCTTGCCTTTCCCCCTTATGCTAGCCAATTTCTTTGCACCAAGTAGAGATACTACTTGTGCTTCCAAACATCCCTAAACCCGTTTTTGCCATGAGAGTCCACCATATCTGCCTATGGATTGAGTAAGATCCTTGAAGTAAGTTGTCATCAGTGCAAGCAATAAAAATTGCTCTCTAAATATGTATGACTTATTAATGTGGAGAAAATAAGCTTTATACGATCTTGTGATATGGAAGAAATAAAAGCGACAGACTGCATAATAAAGGTCCATATCACAAGTGGCAATATAAAGTGACGTTCTTTTGCATTAAGACTTTGTGCATTCAATGATAAAAACGCACGACAACCTCTAATTCCCTTTGCGAAGGGCCTATCTTTTACTTTTATCTACTACCTTATACAAGAGTCATGGTGATCTTCACCTTTCCTTTTTACATTTTATCCTTTGGCAAGCACAATGTGTTGGAAAGATCAAGATACATATAGCTAATTGGATGTGAGTCTGCATGAGCTATTATTGTTGACATTACCCTTGAGGTAAAACGTTGGGAGGCAAAACTATAAGCCCCTATCTTTCTCTGTGTCTGATTAAAACTCCATACCCATAAATATTTCGTGAGTGCTAGCAATTGTGAAAGACTAAATGATAGTTGAGTATGTGGACTTGCTGAAAAGCTCTTATATTGACTCTTTCCTATGTTATGATAAATTGCAATTGCCTCAATGACTGAGATTAGATTTTGTTAGTATTCAATGAAGTTTATGATTCATACTTGAAATTGTGATTGAATTGTTACTTTAGCATAAGAGATCATATGACAATATATATTGCTGTTCTAAGAATGATCATGATGCCCTCATGTCCGTATTTCCGTATTTTATTTTTATCGACACCTCTATCTCTAAACATGTGGACATATTTTTCAATTTTGGCTTTCGCTTGAGGACAAGCGAGGTCTAAGCTTGGGGGAGTTGATACATCCATTTTGCATCATGCTTTTATATCAATATTTATTGCATTATGGGCTGTTATTACACATTATCTCACAATACTTATGCTTGTTCTCTCTTATTTTACAAGGTTTACATGAAGAGGGAGAATGCCGGCAGCTTGGATTCTGGGCTGGAAAAGGAGCAAATATTAGAGACCTATTCTTCATAGCTCCAAAAGTCCTGAAACTTCACGGAAGTTATTTCCAGAATATATAAAAAATACTGAGCGCAAGAAGTGCCAGAGGGGGGCCACCCACCAGCCACGAGGGTGGGGGGCGCGCCCTACCCCCTGGGCACGCCCCCTGCCTCATGGGCCCCCTGGTGGCCCTTCGATGCCCATCTTCTGCTATATGAGATATTTCGTCCGAGAAAAAATCATAAGCAAGCTTACGGGAGAAAACTCCGCCGCCACAAGGCGGAACCTTGGCGGAACCAATCTAGGGCTCTGGCGGAGCTGTTCTGCCGGGGAAACTTCCCTCCGAGAGGGGGAAATCATCATCATTGTCATCACCAACGATCCTCTCATCGGGAGGGGGTCAATCTCCATCAAAATCTTCACCAACACCATCTCATCTCAAACCCTACTTCATCTCTTGTATCCAATCTTTGTATCCAAACCTTAGATTGGTACCTGTGGGTTGCTAGTAGTGTTGATTACTCCTTGTAGCTGATGCTAGTTGGTTTACTTGGTGGAAGATCATATGTTCAGATCCATTATGCATATTAATACCCCTCTGATTATGAACATGAATATGCTTTGTGAGCAGTTACATTTGTTCCCGAGGACATGGGAGAAGTCTTGCTATTAGTAGTCATGTGAATTTGGTATTCGTTTGATATTATGATGAGATGTATGTTGTCATCCCTCTAGTGGTGTCATGTGAATGTCGACTACATGACACTTCACCATTGTTTGGGCCTAGAGGGAGGCATTGGGAAGTAATAATTAGATGATGGGTTGCTAGAGTGACAGAAGCTTAAACCCTAGTTTATGCGTTGCTTCGTAAGGGGCTGATTTGGATCCATATGTTTCATGCTATGGTTAGGTTTACCTTAATACTTCTATTGTAGTTGCATATGCTTGCAATGGGGGGTAATCATAAGTGGGATGCTTGTCCAAGTAAGGACAGTACCCAAGCACCGGTCCACCCACATATCAAATTATCAAAGTAACGAACGCGAATCATATGAACGTGATGAAACCTAGCTTGACGATAATTCCCATGTGTCCTCGGGAGCGCTTTCCTTCATATAAGAGTATGTCCAGGCTTGTCCTTTGCTACAAAAAGGATTGGGCCATCTTGCTGCACCTTATTTACTTTTATTACTTGCTACTCGTTACAAATTACCTTATCACAAAACTATCTGTTACCGATAATTTCGGTGCTTGCAGAGAATACCGTACTGAAAACTGCTTATCATTTCCTTCTACTCCTCGTTGGATTCGACACTCTTACTTATCGAAAAGCTACGATAGATCCCCTATACTTGTGGGTCATCAGTTGTCGTACATCATTTCCCTCAACTTCGTTCTGATCACCATCGCCCGAAACTTCTTGGCAGGTATGTACTGGGTCGGCATGAACTCCCACTGGATGGTTGCCGTCAGAGAAGACGGGAAGTTGGTGCTCGCGAACTTCCAGACCTCCCATGAGATTATCCTTCCTCCATTGGATTATATAGAGTTTTACCATCGTGGTCCAAGTCATCTAGATTACCACATCAGTTGGACAGACCTTGTTTTGCAGAAGATTGTAATCTGCCAAGTGCCCACATGACATGCGGATTACGCAGACTTCAAGCTAATTGCCTTGTTCGACCACAGACTCGCCTATATTTATGTCGGTGCCTTCTTTAGCTAGAGACAACTCAACTCACAGTGGATCATTGTCAAAGCCAATACACACTTTTGTGATGCTATTGAACACAATGGCATCATCTACGTGAACGACAAAGCAGATGGCACCACGTATTGCTAGGACGGCGCGTGTAAGTTGTTTCCGTCTGATGTTAATGATGACGCCATGACACTGTTTGAACTTCTTGTGATGATTGGCATATCCATGTTTGAGCAGAATTTGAGTAGAACTATGGTAATGTATTAGAGACACCGTAAATTAGCTATATTTGGAATGAGTTAATTCACGCGATTGTGACCATGTCATTACAACCAATTTGTACCCCTGAATAATCAAACGGTTAGGAAGATATTGATATTCTCCTTATTTTCTAGTAATCCATATACTACTAAATATGAGTGTGTATCAATGGCCATGTTAGTTTCCTCATTTTCATGATGTAGAAACATGCATCACACCGTTGGTTTCATCTAACCATACATTAGGGAAGTAAATGAGCGTATGGAGAACTCTATATTTGGAAGTAGTGAAATCATGTAATGCTTACCATTTGTACATACCTATATTCACCCTTCAGCAATCAATGGCTAGAATAATATGCTCACAAAATTTTTTGCCCACAGAACATGAGTATATAACAATGCATGGTCTATTAGTTTCCTTGAAGAATTTGTTTGTGAGGACAAAACATGATTACATAACATGCATGACATGGTAGTTTCTTGTGAAGAATCGATTGTGAGATAACAAGAGTATAACCATGAATGGCACTTCTATATTTTCGAACCCAGTATACATTTCCCTGTATTTTCCTCCCAGTTCCAACAGGGACATATCAATGTTGTTTCTTGCATTATCCTACACATACTTCGAACAATGCTGATCTTACATTAACAATGCCTATCCTTTTTGATATGATGCAGTGTCCCTACAGTCACTGCCCTTCATAATCACACCACCTTTGCCAAAAACAGGGAAGCACAACTGGTTCCTCGCTCAATCAGACAACGGCAAAAGACTGATGATCATTCGGACACATGAGCCGGAAAAGTTATATTGCAAAATCCCCACTATATACAAGCACCGTGAAATACGTGAGTATCCGGACAGTGGCTGTTACGTCTATGAGCAGGATACCAGCTTATTGGGGCCTTCAGGATTTTTGAGTTGGAGGCGGGTAAACAGCCTTGGTTCACACTCTCTATTTCTCGGACTCAATTATCCGATTAACCAGGAGATCATCGCTGGCAAGGACCTTGATGGCAAAGAGGCTCTGTTTGCTATGGAAAACTGTGTCTACACAACGAGCCCTAGGAGTTCGGGAGCAAACTCCCCTGATTGTCAACGATACAGCCTGCAGCCAAAAGAAGGTGAGAATGACAAAGGCATCTGGATTAACTTTGATCCTTGGATGTGTCAAGTCCGATAGGCAGTGATGTGGTTCAAGCCTTCAGGTTCATAGGTAACTAGGCTATTGCGTTGAAAGGGTGGAGTACTGGTGTCTTCGGATCACTAGTGGCTGAAGCGGGGCAGCAAATTATGATGGTGTTGGATCATCCCTCTTCGAATGACTTGTTGTATTTTCTTCTTATTCTAGATGGGTAGTTCTCTCTTTTGTTATGCATATTCCTTGTCATTTGGTCATCCTCATCTATGTCACTCTTACTATGTCATAGTTGCCTCTATTTAGAATGTCATTCTCGTCTGGATCACGCGAGTCTGAGCCCTGCAGATGGGTGCGTTTTGGTGGTGTAGCAAGACTTCTTATGAACTATCATGTCTTGATGTTTATGTCAGTAGTAGTCACTAGTCAGTGTTTGAATGTTGTATATATCGTTTTTTTTGAACTATTTATTGTCTCGAACTGCCGGTGGGCTAAACGAGGGCATCACCATTCTCTGGTGTTCAGAGTATATCTCCTTTTTTCAAGTTATAATTTGAGCTCAGTGTCTTTTCGATGATGTACACTTGTTTGGGCCAGTGAGGTGTCGTTGAATATGGGCAGAGTAGTAACGCAATGCAAAACATGTCAATTATGACTCTCGGGCCAGGCTCTCAAAAGATCCTCAAAAAATAAAAAGGTTGGGCTCTCAAAAAAAGAAAGAATTGGGACTCTTGTGCGCTGACATGTGGGTGCCACCGGTGTTTTTGTGCGCTTGCGCGTCGAGAGCATATTGGCGCATGTTCGAAATTCATGATACCTTTTCATCCCCAATCTCCCGCCCCTCCCCCATCTCTGGAATCTCGATGCCTACTGCAGTTCCCCCAAATCCCCCTCATGTACTCCCTATACTCAAGCGCACTATCATGTCACCGGTCAACGCGGATCTCCGACCCGGAGATCCCGAGGTCCGTCCTGCCTTCGGGCGCTGCGTGCTGTCGCTCAATAGTGGCATGGCGGCACTTGACGACTAGTTTACAGGCAAAGTGCTGATGGTAACCATCAACGGCGACCGGCCTCCCGTCTCGCCCGACGACCTTGTCAAAGCTCTTGGCATTGTGCACAGCATCCACATAAGTGACTTGCTCGTCAAAGTCTGTCCGCCACCGGCTGATTTCTTCGTCAGGTTCCGTACAACTTTCGACTGTAGTCGTGTGTTCGAATCTTCTCGGTGTTTGTTCTATGATGGCACACTGGTGAGCTTTGATCGGTGGCCCCAGGATGGGGCTCGGTGCCCTCTGAGCTTGATTTTTTAACAAAGCTTACCTTCCACGGCATGCCTCGACGTGCTTGGAACAACGAGTCCATGAATGAGCTTATCAATGACCTTGGAGGTGAGCTCGTAAGTATGTTTGTTCCTCCAGATAGCTGGGCTCTGACGGTTATGGCATGGATGAAGAAGCCGTCCACCATACCGAAGGTGATTGGTGTTGAGATACCAGTGCAGGAACCGGGGTTGTACTATTCGTCACCACCAAGGCTGCCACGGACCACGATAGGGACGTACCTATATCGAGTGTGCGTGCATGTAGAAGAAGTGGTCAATCTATCAATCGAAGTACTGCCGCCACCGCTGGTGCCCGGGTCTGTCGATGACGTCCATTACAGGAGTCAACGTCAGACTTTCCCCGTGTTGCTCGGAACGATGGATGGCACATGGCCTAGTCCATCGCACGACGGAGGCCATTGCTTCTTTGGGAGAAGAGGCAGGGCTGGCTGCCTGGATGTGCCCTAATTTGAGGTAACAACTGAATCTTGTCAGATACTAGTTAAATCCAAGCTATAGGTGTGAAGCATTGATGTGCCAGTACATTTGATCCAGAGAACGGAGTTTTAGTCATCTTGCCCATGAGGTATGGTTCGCAAGTATCAAATGGTTCATAATCAAGTGATTCCAAAAGCCCATCTGCATGGAGTTTCTTCATGCTCTTCACACCAATATGACCTAAATGGTAGTGCCACAAATATGTTGCACTATCATTATCAACTTTGCATCTTTGGCATCAATATTATGAATATGTGTATCACTACGATCGAGATCCAACGAACCATTTACATTGAGTGTATGACCATAGAAGGTTTTATTCATGTAAACAGAACAACAATTATTCTCTGACTTACATGAATAACCGTATCGCAATAAACATGATCCAATCATTTTCATGCTCGACACAAACAGCAAATAACATTTATTTAGGTCCAACACTAATTCCGAAGGTAGAGGGAGTGTGCGATAGTGATCCTATCAACCTTGGAATCACTTCCAACACACATCACCACCTCGCCCTTAACTAGTCTCTGTTCATTTTGCAACTCCTGTTTTGAGTTACTAATCTTAGCAACTGAACCGGTATCAAATACCCTGTGGTTACTATGAACAGTAGTAAAGTACACATCAATAACATGTATATCAAATATACCTTTGTTCACTTTGCCATCCTTCTTATCCGCCAAGTATTTGAGGTAGTTCTGCTTCTAGTGACCATTTCCTTTGCAGTAGAAGCACTCAGTTTCAGGTTTGGGTCTTGCTTTGGGCTTCTTCAGCGGAGTGGCAACTTGCTTGCCATTCTTCTTGAAGTTCCCTTTCTTTACCTTGCACTTTTTCTTGAAACTAGTGGTCTTGTTAACCATCAACACTCGATGCTATTTCTTGATTTCGTCATCCCTTGCATATTATAGTTCATCACGAAGTTCTAGTAACTTGGTGATAATGACTAGAGAACTCTGTCAATCACTATCTTATCTGGAAGATTAACTCCCACTTGATTCAAGCGATTGTAGTACCCGGACATTCTGAGCACATGCTCACTAGTTGAGCTACTCTCCTCCATCTTGTTGGCAAAGTACTTGTCAGAGGTCTCATACCTCTCGACACGGGCATGAGTCTGAAATACCAATTTCAACTCTTGGAACATCTTATGTGCTCCGTGGAATTCAAAACGTTTTTGAAGTCCCGGTTCTAAGCCGTAAAGCATGGTGCACTAAACTATCAAGTAGTCATCATATCGAGGTTGTCGAACGTTCATAATGTCTGTATCTGATCCTACAATAGGTCTGTCACCTTGTGGTGCATCAATGACATAATTCTTCTGTGTAGCAACGAGGATAATCCTCAGATCATGGACCCAATCCGCATCATAGCTACTATCATCTTTCAACTTAGTTTTCTCCAGGAACATATCAAAAATGAAACAGGGGAGCTATGCGCGAGCTATTGATCTACAAAATAGATATCCAAATACTATTAGGACTAAGTTCATGATAAATTAAGTTCAATTAATAAAATTACTTAAGAACTCCCACTTAGATAGACATCCCTCAAGTCATCTAGATGCTACGTGATCCAAATCAACTAAACCATGTCCGATCATCACATGAGATAGAGTAGTCATCAATGGTGAATATCTCTATGTTGATCATATCTACTATATGATTCACATTCGAACTTTCTCTCTCCAGTGTTCAGAGGCCATGTCTGTACATGCTAGGCTCGTCATGCTTAACCTGAGTATTCCGCACATGCAAAACTGTCTTGCACCCGTTGTATGTGAACGTAGAGCTTATCACACCCGATTATCATGTGGTGTCTCGGCACGAAGAACTGTCGCAACGGTGCATACTCAGGGAGAACACTTATACCTTGAAATTTTAGTGAGGGATCATCTTATAATGCTACCGCGTACTAAGCAAAATAAGATGCATAAAAGATAAACATCACATGCAATCAAAATATGTGACATGATGGCCATCATCATATTGTGCCTTTGATCTCCATCTCCATAGAACCATCATGATCTCCATTGTCACCGGCTTGACACCTTGATCTCCATCATAACGTCGTTGTCGTCTCGCCAACTATTGCTTCCATAACTATTGCTAACGCATAGTGATAAAGTAAAGCAATTACATGGCGATTGCATTTCATACAATAAAGTGACAACCATCAGGCTTGTGCCAGTTGCCGATAAATTTTACAAAACATGATCATCTCATACAACAACATATATCACATCATGTCTTGACCATATCACATCACAACATGCCCTGCAAAAACAAGTTAGACGTTGTCTACTTTGTTGTTGCAAGTTTTACGTGGCTGCTACAGGCTTCTAGTAAGAACCGTTCTTAGCTACGCATCAAAACCACAACAATGTTTCATCAAGTTTGCTATTTTAACATTCAACAAGGACCAGCCGCAGTCAAATTCGATTCAACTAAAGTTGGAGAAACAAACACCCGTCAGCCACCTTTATGCAAAACAAGTTGCATGTCTGTCGGTGGAACCGGTACATGAACATGGTCGTGTAAGGTTGGTCTGGGCCGCTTCATCCAACAATACCACCAAATCAAAATAAGACGTTGGTGGTAAGCACTATGACTATCATCGCCCACAACTCTTTGTATTCTACTCATGCATATCACCTATGCATAGACCTACCTCTGATACCACCGTTGGGGAACGTCACATGCAATTTGAAAAAAATTCCTACGATCACGCAAGATCTGGAGATGCATAGCAATGAAATGGGGAGAGTGTTTCCACGTACCCTCATAGACCAAAAGCGGAAGCGTGATTTTAACGCGGTTGATGTAGTCGAACGTCTTCACGATCCAACCGATTCAAGTACCGAACGTACGACATCTCCGTGTTCAGCACACGTTCAGCTCGATGACGTCCCTTGAACTCTTGATCTAGCAGAGGGTCGAAGGAGAGTTTTGTCAGCACGACGGCATGGCGACAGTGTTGGTGATGTGATCCACGCAGGGCTTTGCCTAAGCACTACATTGCTATGACCGAAGGAGTAAACTGTGGAGGGGGCACCGCACATGGATAAGAAACAACTATTGTGCTCTGGGGTGCCCCCTGCCCCCTATATAAAGGAGGGGAGGAGGAGACCGGCCACAAGGGGCGCTCCAGGGAGAGGGGAGTCCTACTAGGATTCGGCCCCCTCCCTTTTTTCCTTCTTTCTGAGGGGGAAAGGGGGAAAGGAGAGGGAGTAGGAGAAGGAAAGGGGGCGCTGCCCCCTTCCCTAATCCAATTCGGCCTCCTCCCTTGTGGGGGGCGTGCCAGCTCCTTGTGGGCTGGTTTGCCTCCATCATATGGCCCATATGGCCCATATGTTTCCCCGGGGTCTTCCGGTAACCCCTCTTGTACTCCGATATGTACCTGATACACTCCAGAACCCTTCCGGTGTTCGAATACTACCTTCCAATATATCAATCTTTATCTCTCGACCATTTCGAGACTCCTCATCATTTCCGTGATCTCATCCGGGACTCCAAAAAAACTTCAGTCACTAAAACACGTAACTCACAATACAAATCGTCATCGAACATTAAGCGTGCGGACCCTACGGGTTCGAGAACTATGTAGACATGACCGAGACACATCTCCGGTCAATAACCAATAGCAGAACTTGGATGCTCATATTGGCTCCTACATATTCAATGAAGATCTTTATTGTTCAAACCGCATAACAACATACGTCATTCCCTTTGTCATCGGTATGTTACTTGCCCGAGATTCGATCGTCGGTATCCTTATACCTAGTTCAATCTCGTTACCAGCAAGTCTTGTTACTCGTTCCGTAATGCATCATCCCGTAACTAACTCATTAGTCACATTGCTTCCAAGGCTTATAGCGATGTGCATTACCGAGAGGGCCCAGAGATACCTCTCCGATACTCGGAGTGACAAATCCTAATCTTGATCTATGCCAACCCAACAAACACCTTCGGAGACACCTGTAGAGCATCTTTATAATCACCTAGTTACGTTGTGACGTTTGATAGCACACAAGGTGTTCCTCCGATATTCGGGAGTTGCATAATCTCATAGTTAGAGGAATATGTATAAGTCATGAAGAAAGCAATAGCAATAAAACTTAACGATCATTATGCTAAGCTAACGGATGGGTCTTGTCCATCACATCATTCTCTAATGATGTGATCCCATTCATCAAATGACAACACATGTCTATGGTTAGGAAACATAACCATCTTTGATTAACGAGCTAGTCAAGTAGAGGCGTACTAGGGACACTCGTTTTTGTCTATGTATTCACACATGTACTAAGTTTCCGGTTAATACAATTCTATCATGAATGATAAACATTTATCATGATATAGGGACATATAAATAACAACTTTATTTTTGCCTCTAGGGCATATTTCCTTCAATCTCCCACTTGCACTAGAGTCAATAATCTAGTTCACATTGTCATGTGATTTAACACCAATAGTGCACATCTTTATGTGATTAGTTCACATCGCCATGTGACTAACGCCCAAAGGGTTTACTAGAGTCAATAATCTAGTTCACATCACTATCTGATTAACACCCAAAGAGTACTAAGATGTGATCATGTTTTGCTTGTGAGAGAAGTTTAGTCAACAGGTCTGTCATATTGAGAGCCGCATGTATTTTGCAAATTTTCTATGTCTATAGTGCTCTGCATGGAGCTACTCTAGCTAATTGCTCCCACTTTCAATATGTATCTAGATTGAGACTCAGAGTCATCCGGATCGGTGTAAAAGCTTGCATCGACGTAACTCTTTACGATGAACTCTTTATTACTTTCATAACCGAGAAATATTTCCTTAGTCCTCTTAGGTAACTAAGGATAACTTTGACCGTTGTCCAGTGATCCACTCCTGGATCACTATCGTACCCCTTTGCCAAACTCATGGCAAGGTACACAATAGGTTTGGTACACAGTATAGCATACTTTATAGAACCTATGGCTGAGGCATAGGGAATGCCTTTCATTATCTTTCTATTTTCTGCCATGGTCAGCTTTTTGAGTCTTACTCAACTTCATACCTTACAACTCAGGCAAGAACTCCTTCTTTGATTGATCCATTTTGAACTCCTTCAGAATCTTATCAAGGTATGTACACATCGAAAGTCTTATCAAGCGTATTGATCTTTCTTTATAGATCTTGATGCCCAATATGTAAGTAGCTTCACTGAGGTCTTTCATTGGAAAAATTCTTATTCAAGTATCCTTTTATGCTATCCAGAAATTTTGTATTATTTCCAATCAACAATATGTCATCCACATATAATATCAGAAATGTTACAGAGCTCCCACTCACTTTCTTGTAAATACAAGCTTCTTCAAAAGTCTGTATAAAACCATATGCTTTAATCACACTATCAAAGCGTACATTCCAGCTCCAAGATGCTTGCACCAGTCCATAAATGGATCGCTGGAGCTTACACACTTTGTTAGCACCTTTAGGATCGATAAAACCTTTGGGTTGCATCATATACAACTCTTCTTTAAGAAATCCATTAAGGAATGTAGTTTTGACATCCATTTGCCAAATTTCATAATCATAAAATGCGGTAATTGCTAACATGATTCAGACAGACTTTAAGCATAGATACGAGAGAGAAACTCTCATCGTAGTCAACACCTTGAACTTTGTCGAAAACCTTTTGCGACAATTTGAGCTTTGTAGATAGTAACACTACTATCAGCGTCCGTCTTCCTCCTAAAGATCCATTTAAACTCAATGGCTTGCCGATCATCGGGCAAGTCAATCAAAGTTCATACTTTGTTCTCATACATGGATCCCATCTCAGATTTCATGGCCTCAAGCCATTTCGCGGAATCTGGGCTCATCATTGTTTCCTCATAGTTCGTAGCTTCATCATGGTCTAGTAACATGACTTCTAGAAAGGATTACCGTACCACTCTGGTGCGGACCATACTTTGGTTGACCTACGAGGTTCGGTAGTAACTTGATATAAAGTTTCATGATAATCATCATTAGCTTCCTCACTAATTGGTGTAGGAATCACTAGACTGATTTCTGTGATGAACTACTTTCCAATTTGGGAGAAGGTACAGTTACCTCATCAAGTTCTACTTTCCTCCCACTCACTTCTTTCAAGAGAAACTCCTTCTCTAGAAAGGATCCATTCTTAGCAACGAATATCTTGCCTTCAGATCTGTGATAGAAGGTGTACCCAACAGTTTCCTTTGGGTATCCTATGAAGACACATTTCTCTGATTTGGGTTCGAGCTTATCAGGTTGATGTTTTCCACATAAGCATCGTAGCCGTAAACTTTAAGAATGACAACTTAGGTTTCTTGCCAAACCACAGTTCATACGGTGTTGTCTCAACGGATTTAGATGCTGCCCTATTTAACGTGAATGCAACTGTCACTAATGCATAACCCCAAAACGATAGTGGTAAATCGGTAAGAGACATCATATATCGCACTATATCTAATAAAGTATGATTACAAAGTTCGGACACACCATTACGCTGTGGTGTTCCAGGTGGCGTGAGTTGTGAAACTATTTCACATTGTTTTAAATGAAGGCCAAACTCGTAACTTAAATATTCGCCTCCGTGATCAGATCGTAGAAACTTTATTTTCTTGGTACGATGATTCTCTACTTCACTCTGAAATTCTTTGAACTTTTCAAATGTTTCATACTTCTATTTCATCAAGTAGATATACCCATATCTACTCAAATCATCTGCGAAGGTCAAAAAATAATGATACCCGCCACGAGCCTCAATACTCATCGGCCCGCATACATCGATATGTATTATTTCCAGTAAGTCATTGGCTCGCTCCATTATTCCGAAGAACGGAGTTTTAGTCATCTTGCCCATGAGGTATGGTTCACAAGTATCAAATGATTCATAATTAAGTGATTCCAAAAGTGCATCTGCATGGAGTTTCTTCATGCGCTTTACACCAATATGACCTAAATGGTAGTGCCACAAATATGTTGCATTATCATTATCAACTTTGCATCTTTTGGCATCAATATTATGAATATGTGTATCATCAAGATTCAATAAACCATTTACATTGGGTGTATGACCATAGAAGGTTTTATTCATGTAAACAGAACAACAATTATTTTCCGAATTAAATGAATAACATATCGCAACAAACATGATCCAATCATATTCATGCTCAACGCAAACACCAAATAACATTTATTTAGGTTCAACACTAATCCCGAAGGTATAGGGAGTGTGCGATGGTGATCTTATCAACCTTGGAATCACTTCCAACACACATCGTCACCTTGCTCTTAACTAGTCTCTGTTCATTTTGCAACTCCCGTTTGAGTTTATAATCAAAGCAACCAAACCGGTATCAAATACCATGGGGTTACTATGACCACTAGTAAAGTACACATCAATAACATGTATATCAAATATACCTTTGTTCACTTTTCCATCCTTCTTATCCGCCAAGTATTTGGGGTAGTTCCGCTTCCAGTTACCATTCCCTTTGCAGTAGAAGCACTCAGTTTCGGGTTTAGGTCTAGCTTCGGGCTTCTTCACAGGAGTGGCAACTTGCTTGCCATTCTTCTTGAAGTTCCCTTTCTTTCCCTTGCCCTTTTTCTTGAAACTAGTGATCTTGTTAACCATCAACACTTGATGCCATTTCTTGATTTCTACCTTCGCTGATTTCAGCATCGTGAAGAGCTTGGGAATCATTTTTGTTATCCCTTGCATATTAAACTTCATCATGAAGTTCTAGTAACTTGGTGATAGTAACTAGAGAACTCTGTCAATCACTATCTCATATGGAAGATTAACTCCCACTTGATTCAAGAGATATTAGTACCCAGACATTCTGAGCACATGCTCACTAGCTGAGCTATTCTTCTCCATCTTGTAGGCAAAGTACTTGTCAGAGGTCTCATACCTCTCGACTCGGGCATGAGTCTGAAATACCAATTTCAGCTCTTGGAACATCTTATATGCTCCATGGCGTTCAAAACGTCTTTGAAGTCCTGGTTCTAAGCCGTAAAGCATGGTGCACTAAACTATCAAGTAGTCATCATACCGAGCTTGCCAAACATTCATAACATATGCATCTGCTCCTGCAATAGGTCCGTCACCTAGCGGTGCATCAAGGACATAATTCTTCTGTGCTGCATTGAGGATAATCCTCAAATCACGGACCCAGTCCGCATCATTGCTACTATTATCTTTCAACTTATTTTTATCTAGGAACATATAAAAAACGGGGAGCTACATCACAAGCTATTGATCTACAACATAGATATGCAAATACTATCAGGACTAAGTTCATGAGAAAATTTACGTTCAATTAATCATATTACTAAAGAACTCCCACTTAGATAGACATCCCTCTAGTCATCTAAATGATCACGTGATCCATATCAACTAAACCATGTCCAATCATCACGTGAGATGGAGTAGTTTTCAATGGTGAACATCACTATGTTGATCATATATACTATATGATTCACGTTCGACCTTTAGGTCTCGGTGTTCCGAGGCCTGCATATTCTAGGCTCGTCAAGTTTAACCCGAGTATTCTGCACGTGCAAAACTGGCTTGCACCAGTTGTATGTGAACGTAGAGCTTATCACACCTGATCATCACGTGGTGTCTTAGCACGACGAACTTTAGCAACAGTGCATACTCAGGGAGAACACTTATACCTTGAAATTTAGTGAGGGATAATCTTATAGTGCTACCGCTGTACTAAGCAAAATAATAAGCTTAACAGATAAACATCACATGCAATCAAAATATGTGACATGATATGGCCATCATCATCTTGTGCCTTTGATCTAAATATCCAAAGCACCATCATGATCTCCATTGTCACTGGCTTGACACCTTGATCTCCATCGTAGCATCGTTGTCGTCTCGCCAACTATTGCTTCTATGACTATCGCTACCTCTTAGTGATAAAGTAAAGAAATTACATGGCGATTGCATTTCATACAATAAAGCGACAACCATAAGGCTCCTGCCAGTTGCCGATAACTTTTACAAAACATGATCATATCATATAAAAATTTATATCTCATCACGTCATGACCATATCACATCACAACATGCCCTGCAAAAACAAGTTAGACGTCCTCTAATTTGTTGTTGCAAGTTTTACGTGGCTGCTACGGGCTTCTAGCAAGAACCGTTCTTACCTACGCATCAAAACCACAACGATTTTTCGTCATGTGTGATGTTTTAACCTTCAACAAGGACCGACCGTAGTCAAACTCGATTCAACTAAAGTTGGAGAAACAGACACCCGCTAGCCACCTGTGTGTGAAGCACGTCGGTATAACAAGTCTCATGAACGCGGTCATGTAATGCTGGTCCGGGCCGCTTCATCCAACAATACCGCCAAATCAAAGTAAGACGGTGGTAAGCAGTATGACTATTATCGCCCACAACTCTTTGTGTTCTACTCGTGCATATCATCTACGCATAGACCTGGCTCGGGTGCCACTGTTGGGGAACGTAACATGCAATTTCAAAAAAAATCCTACGATCACGCAAGATCTATCTAGGAGATTCATAGCAAGGAGACGGGGGCAGTGTGTCCACGTACCCTCGTAGACCGAAAGCGGAAGCATTATGTTAACGCGGTTGATGTAGTCGAATGTCTTCACGATCGAACCAATCCAAGTACCAAACATACGGCACCTCCGTGTTCAGCACACGTTCTCTTGATCCAGCAGAGGGCCGAGGGAGAGTTCTGTTAGCATGATGGCGCGACGACGGTGTTGGTGATGTGATCCGCGCACAGCTTCGCCTAAGCACTACGACGCTATGACCGGAGGTGCAAACCATGGAGGGGGGCACCGCACATGGCTAAGAAACAACTGTTGTGCTCTCAGGTGCCCCATGTCCCCATATATAAAGGAGGGGAGGAGGAGGCCAGCCACAAGGGGAGCGCTAGGGAGAGGGGAGTCCTACTAGGACTCCAGTCCTAGTAGGATTCGCCGCCCCCTTCCCTAATCCAATTCGGCCTCCTCCCTTGTGGGGGGCGTGCCAGCCCCTTGTGGGATGGTTTGCCTCCCTCCTATGGCCCATATGGCCCATATCTTTCCCCGGGGTCTTCCAGTAACCCCTCTGGCACCCCGGTATGTACCCGATACACTCCGGAACCCTTCCGGTGTCCGAATACTACCTTCCAATATATCAATATTTACCTCTCGACCATTTTGAGACTCCTCGTCATGTCCGTGATCTCATCCGGGAATCTGAACAAACTTCAGTCACCAAAACACATAACTCATAATACAAATCGTCATCGAACATTAAGTGTGCGGACCCTACGGGTTCGAGAACTATGTAGACATGACCGAGATACATCTTCGGTCAATAACAAATAGCGGAATCTGGATGCTCATATTGTCTCCTATATATTCAACGAAGATCTTTATTGGTCAAACCGCATAACAACATACGTCATTCCCTTTGTCATCGATATGTTACTTGCCTGAGATTTGATCGTCGGTATCCTTATACCAAGTTCAATCTCGTTACCTGCAAGTCTCTATACTCCTTCCGTAATGCATCATCCCGTAACTAACTCATTAGTCACATTGCTTGCAAGGCTTACAGTGATGTGCATTACCGAGAGGGCCCAGAGATACCTCTCCGATACTCGGAGTGACAAATCCTAATCTTGATCTATGCCAACCCAACAAACACCTTCGGAGACACCTGTAGAGCATCTTTATAATCACCTAGTTACGTTGTGACGTTTGATAGCACACAAGGTGTTCCTCCGATATTCGGGAGTTGCATAATCTCATAGTTAGAGGAATATGTATAAGTCATGAAGAAAGCAATAGCAATAAAACTTAACGATAATTATGTTAAGCTAATAGATGGTCTTGTCCATCACATCATTCTCTAATGATGTGATCTCGTTCATCAAATGACAACACATGTCTATGGTTAGGAAACATAACCATCTTTGATTAACGAGCTAGTCAAGTAGAGGCATACTAAGGACACTCTGTTTTGTCTATGTATTCACACATGTACTAAGTTTCCAGTTAATAAATTCTAGCATGAATCATAAACATTTATCATGATATAAGGAAATATAAGTAACAACTTTATTACTGCCTCTAGGGCATATTTCCTTCAGCATGCAATTTCAAAAAAATTCCTATGATCATGCAAGATCTATCTAGGAGATGCATAACAATGAGAGGGGGAGAGTGTGTCTACGTACCCTCGTAGAACGAAAGCGGAAGCGTTAGTTTAACGCGGTTGATGTAGTCGAACGTCTTCTCGATTCAACCGATCAAGTACCGAACGTACGACACCTCTGAGTTCTGCACACGTTCAGCTCGATGACGTCCCTCGAATTCTTGATCCAAAAAAATGTCGAGGGAGAGTTTCGTCAGCACGACGGTGTGGTGACGGTGATGGTGAAGTGATCCGTGCAGGGCTTCTCCTAAGCACTACGTGAATATGACCGGAGGCGTAAACTGTGGAGGGGGGACGCCACACACGGCTAACAACTGTTGATCTGTGTTCTAGCGGTGCCCCCCTCATATATATAGGTTGGAGGAGAGGGGAGGCAGCCAAGGGGGTGCCCCAAGTAGGAGGAATCCTACTTGGGGACCTCCCAATTCGGCTTCCCCCTTTCCTGTTCCTATTCATGGTAGGAAGGGAAGAGGGGGAAGGGGGAATCCAATTCCCTTATTCCTTTCCTCCTTCCCCTTTTCTACTCCAATTTGGCCAGCCCATATGCTGGTATGTCCCCCTCTTGGCCCATTAAGGCCCATATAGTTTGTCGGGGGTTGCCCGGAACCCCTTCCGGTGACCTGATACGTACCCGGTACCCCCGTCCTATGTATGAATCTTTACCTCTCGACCATTTCGAGACTCCTCGTCATGTCTGTGATCTCATCCGGGACTCTGAAAAATATTCGATCACCAAATCACATAACTCATATAATACAAATCGTCATCGAACGTTAAGCATGTGGACCCTACTGGTTCGAGAACTATGTAGACATGACCGAGACACCTCTTCGGTTAATAACTAATAGCGAAACCTGGATGCTCATATTGGCTCCCACATATTCTATGAAGATCTTTATCGGTCAAACCTTTATGACAACATACGTTATTCCCTTTATCATCGGTATGTTACTTTCCCGAGATTCGATCGTCGGTATCTCCATACCTAGTTGAATCTCGTTACTGGCAAGTCTCTTTACTCTTTCTGTAATGCATCATCCCGCAACTAACTCATTAGTCACATTTCTTGTAAGGCTTATTATGATGTGCATTACCGAGAGGGCCCAGAGATACCTCTCCGATACTCGGAGTGACAAATCCTAATCTCGATCTATGCCAACCCAACAAACTGTTGGGGATATGCCCTAGAGGCAATCATGTATGATGATATTTCCTATGTGTTTATGAATAAAGATAGTCCTTGGACATTATCAATGATGTGTATCAGCAAGTACGTAACTTGTTTGTGGGACTATGCATTGTATGATGACTGTCCTAAAAGGTCCCTGGTTGAAAGGGCTGTGTGGACGCGCAACCGACTAGACTAGCATATGACACGGTCGATGGCTTTGGTCTCACTAGCCATGTAGCATTGGATGCTAACTGGATAATATGGACTCAAAAGGATCTGGTCGGATTCGACTTAGTCGGATCCAAGTTGAGATAAGGTCCGAGTCGGACAGACCCAACTATGAGACGCATCGATATGTAATCTATGAGTCTTTAGTACAACATACGTTCTATGTCCTAAGACCTGAGCTGGCGCATGTACTCGGGATGGTGACAGACTTGCTTTGGGCCAACCAAACGCTACTTCATGACTGGGTAGTTACAAAGGTAGGTTTCCGGCTTGTCCAGACCCATGCTGCGAGACATGGTCGAGCAAGATGGGATTTGTCCCTCCGACCAGGAGAGATATACTATGGGCCCCTCGTGTGATCTGACCAAGATAAGCATGGCCATGCGACAAGGATTATGAGATAATCTGGTTTATGGTCGGCATCACTGGAACGAGAAAGATGTCGGGCTAGCACAAGGATGACAGACTCGCCTTGAGCCCGACAACATATATCGTGTGGCAAAAGGAATGGAAGTGTGATGTACAGGTTCGCCTAACCAGCTTCATAGTCTGCTTGGTGTTCGGCATGCCTTGCTAGGGGCCGCTACCAACCTTGCAGTTTGGAGGTGATCCGAACTGCGACCAAGCCCGCTTGAACCTAAGGGGTCGCGCACTTAAGGGAAGGAACCTACAAGGTCGGATCCAAGGACACTGGTCGGATGTGATCCGAGCTGTATTTGGATTGTGGCCGAGTAGACTTATGGGCTTTAGAGTCCGTGCGAGGCCCAAGTGTTGAGCCCACGATGGATGCCTATATAAAGTGGGGTGCGGCACACTCATGTGATTGATCGCTTTGGTGCTGTCACTAGGGTTTGCATGTGTTGCGAATAGACACCTCCACTTGCTACCGGTTGTGTGATGGGATCTAGCAGTCCGCCACACGATGTTCCTCCTGCACGCGCGGATACCGTTAGAGGTGGTGCACTTGCACCACTCTGGTGAACCTGTACGTGGGAACTGACGACCGGTTGTTCGAGGGAGATCGGACGAGGAGGAGATGATCCACGCGGACGCGCTACTCCAACTCTTCTTACGCTGCATGACACTGCGCGTCTAGTGGTAACGAACTGTGATCCATCTCGCGTAGCATGTTCTTGGTTGTTCTGCGCGTAGGAATTCTTAATTTGCAGTCGACGCACCCTACCGTAGAACCCAATACAAACACCTTCGGAGATACCTGTAGAGCATCTTTATAATCACCCAGTTACGTTGTGACGTTTGATAGCACACAAGGTATTCCTTCGGTATCCGGGAGTTGCATAATCTCATAGTAAAAGGAATATGTACAAGTCATGAAGAAAGCAATAGAAATAAAACTTTAACGATCATTATGCTAAGCTAACGGATGGGTCTTGTCCATCACATCATTCTCCTAATGATGTGACCCCGTTCATAAAATGACAACACATGTCTATGGCTAGGAAACTTAAGCATCTTTGATTAACGAGCTAGTCTAGTAGAGGCTTACTATGGACATTGTGTTTTGTCTATGTATCCACACATGTATCAAGTTTCCGGTTAATACAATTCTAGCATGAATAATAAACATTTATCATGATATAAGGAAATATAAATAACAACTTTATTATTGCCTCTAGGGCATATTTCCTTCAGAACTAACCTTGGGTTTTGTCGATGATGACTTCATGTAGGTGTTGAAGATGTGGATGCTCAAGGTTGACGTAGATCATTTGGAGCAATCCATTGGAGTGAGTTGCACTTCAATGCCTAAATGGGTTAGTCCCACAAGGAATAAACAAGGATATCCATAGGCATAGAATGAAGTACACACAAGATGATGTCCATGAAAGCATTAGGTTACCTTGTCCCTTGACTTACCAACAAGAGGGTTTGTGACCCCTTCAACTAGTACAAGATGTGAAAGTTGATTGCACTTGTCCTTGCCAATATGAATATGAGTGAAGTATGTAGGCGGAGTCACCCTCAAGAACTCTATAGTTCTTCTTCTTCGGGATCCACATCATCTTGATGAGAATCCTTGGACTTGTGGTCGTACTTGATGAAGTAGAACTTGATGTAGTCTTGGAAACCCACTTTACCAAGGCCTTAGGAGCTTCTTCAAATGCATCAATGTCCTCTTGAAGCTTGCCCTTGCCTTTTAGCTTGTGGTCGTGTGGTGGAAGATGTAGCGCCCAAGATGCGATTCTATCCCAATCACGTGCTGAATTCATGATTGGGGCACAACCGCATTTTGAGTGCATAGCAAGGTGGATATCATTACAACATACCATGTACTGAATAGATGATAATACAAGATAAAGTCTTACACTCGCCACAAGCTACATCATGACTACAACAGTTCATCAATACATAGCAATCATCATACAGAAGAGTGGGATCCAACTACGGATGAAATCGAACGAAAAAGAAGAACGACATCCACCCTACTAATCCTAGGCTCCTCGACTCGGAACCTATCCCTTGATCAAAGAACAACTCCAAAAGCAAGCATCGCTCTCACGTCAGATCATCACATTACCTGTACCTGTAATTGTTGTTGTAGTAATTTGTGAGCCACGAGGACTCAGCAATCCCATTACCATGGGTATAAAGACTAGCAAAGATTAATGGGTATGGAATAGATAAGTGGCGAGGTTGCAGCAAGCGATTAAGCACTGTATGGTGGCTAACTTACGAATACAAGAATAAGATGAGAAACTACACAAACGGTCGCAAACTAGTAATGATCAATAAGTGATCCTGAACTACTTACGTTCAATCATAACCCCAACCGTGTTCTCTTCTCGAACGCACCCGAAAAGAGACAGTCACGGTTATGCACGCGGTTGGTGTATTTTAATTGAGTTTAGTCCTGTCCACTACAACCGAATATTAACGAATTCCCATCTGCCACATAACCGTGGACACGTCTCTCGAAAGTTTAAACCGTACAGGGGTGTCCCAACTTAGCCCATTACAAGCTCACGGTCCGCAGAGACAATCCTCCATCGCGGGACCCTCCGATCAGACTCGGAATCCCGGTGGACAAGACATTTTGACAATGGTAAAACAAAACCAGCAGTATTCCCGACGTGCCGTCACTCTGATAGTAGCCGCGCGTATCTCGTCTCTGGACACGACCGGATGGGTCAAGCTACGAGTAGAACCTGTCCTCGAGTTTCCTCATGGTGGCCCCATAGGTTACCCGATTTGGACCAACACTCATGAGGAGCACTGGCCCGGGGTTGTTAATTAAGTCCTCGGGTGCTAGCCGGTCCCTATGCAAGTTTTAGTTGTTATTAGGCAAATGGTAAAACCAAGGTTGGGCCTTGCTGGAAGAGTTTTATTCAAATCAAACTGTCAAGAGGGGCCCGTAAACCCTCATCATGTTGGGGACGCAAAATCAAGGAACATAACACCGGTATGACGGAAAACTATGGCAGCAAGAGTGGAACAAAACACCAGGCAAAAGGCCGAGCCTTCGACCCATTACCAAGTATATATGTGCATGAATTAAATAAGATATATTGTGATATCCATGATATCCATGTCCCAACATGGAACAATGTGCAACTGCACCTGCAACTAGCAATGCTATAAGAGGGGCTGAGCAAAGCGGTAACACAGCCAAACAACAATTTGCTAGGATGGTGGAAAAAGGTTAGAGGCTATCATGGCAATTTGGGAGGCTTGATAAACAAGTGATAGGTAGCGCGACATGGGGATAACATCGAGACAACTAGCATAGCAATGATAGTAGTGAGATCCAAGGTGACGGTCATCTTGCCTGAAATCCCGCAAGGAAGAAGAGCGAGTCCAAGAAGTAGTCGAACCAACATAGTCGAACAAATCCTTACAATCACAACGAAACCGGGACTATCGAGAAGAAGCACAACTGGAAAGAAGCAAACAACATGGTAAACAACCATCACATAAACATGGCATGATACACAACGAAGTATGATGCATGTCCGGTTTAATGAGACATGGCATGGCAAAGTGCCACAAACAATACTACAAATTAAGTGGAGCTCAATATGCAACGGGTTGCATATTGATGAAACACCACATGCAGTTATTTAGTTCACTCCCATTTATGCTGCTCATCAAAATTAAATGTTTCTTAACATGGCATGAGGTGAAACATGATAAAACTACCTATCTAGACAAGTTTAAATGAGGCCGTAACATCAAACAACAATGCCAAAAATCCCAACATGTCGTTTAGCAATTTGATGCAAACAACAACTTTAAGCATTTTAAATGTTGTTAACATGATGCGGATGACATGCACAAGTTTTATGCAATTTTAAGATAATGTAGACATGAGCATGTTGTGAAGCATTCGGTCACCATGGCAGAACGAAAGGGGTGCCACAACAACGACAACAGAAATGGTGCCGCAACAACATCCCGATGATACGACAACTCGTCGAGATGTTGGTGCAAAAGAAAGTATGGATGAACGGAACATGCAAAAGATGGTGGGGTGATCCCGGTTACCGGGTTCCCACGGGTCAACGACATGGCAAATGAGGAGGAACGTGCAATGACAACTCGGAGACGGTGCAAACATGAGCATCTCATACAACACACATGCATTCGATCACGGGCGTCGTCTCGGGTTTATACCTTTGAAGTGTGCATTTTTGGAGCAGATCGGGTCGATGCGGTGTAGGGGAAGTACATGTTCTCGGGACTGTCGTAGTGGAAGTAGTAGTACGCGGGTCGTAGTGGGAAATAGAGGTGCTATCGGTCATCGGCGGCGGTAGTGGAAGTAGAGGTACATGACGTCTTGTCGAAAATCATGACGGCGGTAGTTGTACACATGTTGTAGTCGAACTTGATGGAACCAATGTCGTTGAGCGTAGTCGTGGTACTTGGGGTATTCGAACTTGCCGGTCTCGGTTCTTGCGGCAGCAGTGGTACATCTCGTAGTGGAACTTGGTGTATCCAAGGTCTTCGGTATAGTGGTACGCATTCTGTAGGCGGACGTGGGTGTTGTGGTACCTGGGGATAACCCACAAGTATAGGGGATCGCAATAGTTTTCGATAAGTAAGAGTGTCGAACCCAACGAGGAGCTAAAGGCAGAACAAATATTCCCTCAAGTTCTATCGACCACCGATACAACTCTACGCACGCTTGATGTTCGCTTTACCTAGAACAAGTATGAAACTACAAGTACTTTGTAGGTTTTGTTGGATAGGTTTGCAAGGTAATAAAGAGCATGTAAATAAAAAGTAGGGGCTGTTTAGATAAAGACACAACTAAGTTAGTTTTAGTAAAGAGATTTTTGTTACAAGAAAGTTATTTGTCCCTAGGCAATCGATAACTAGACCGGTAATCATTATTGCAATTTTATTTGAGGGAGAGGCATAAGCTAACATACTTTCTCTACTTGGATCATATGCACTTATGATTGGAACTCTAGCAAGCATCCGCAACTACTAAAGATCATTAAGGTAAAACCCAACCATAGCATTAAAGCATCAAGTCCTCTTTATCCCATACGCAACAACCCCCTTACTCGGGTTTGTGTTTCAGTCGCTCACGCAACCCACTATAAGAGAATCATGAACATATTGCAACACCCTACAGCGGGGATCCCTCATGCTTGCGCGACACGGAGAGCACCATAGGACATCACCAATAATAAAACATGCCACTCAAACCAATCTTGATCATCAAATAACCCATAGGACAAAATGGATCTACTCAAACATCATAGGATAGCCATACATCATTGGGAAATAATATATAGCATTGAGCACTATGTTTAAGTAGAGATTACAGCGGGTAAGAGAGAGGTTACACCGCTGCATAGAGGGGGGAAGAGTTGGTGATGATGGCAGTGAAGTTGTTGATGAAGATTGCGGTGATGATGATGGCCACGGCAGTGTTCCGGCGCCACCGGAAGAGAAGGGGAGAGGGGGCCCCTTCGTCGTCTTCTTCCTTGACCTCCTCCCTAGATGGGAGAAGGGTTTCCCCTCTGGTCCTTGGCCTCCATGGCGTGGGAGGGGCGAGAGCCCCTCCGAGATTGGATCTGTCGCTCTGTCTCTCTCTGTTTCTGCGTTCTCAGATTCTACCCTTTCACCGTTTTATATATTCCCGGAGATCCGTAACTCCGATTGGGCTGAAATTTTAACACGATCTCTATCCGGATATTAGCTTTATTGTGGCGAAAGAAGGGCATCAACCACCTTACGGGGTGGCCACAAGGGTCAGGGGCACGCCCCCTGCCTCGTGGCCCCCTCAGGCATCGTCTCACGTGGATTTTTCTTCCCAAAAATCATATATATTCCAAAAAATCTCCGTCGGTTATTATCCTGTTTGGACTCCGTTTGATATGGATATTCTGCGAAACAAAAAACATGCAACAAACAGGAACTGGCACTGGGCACTGGATCAATATGTTAGTCCCAAAAATAGTATAAAAAGTTGGCAAAAGTATATGAAAGTTGTAGAATATTGGCATGGAACAATAAAAAATTATAGATACGATGGAGACGTATCAGCATCCCCAAGCTTAATTCCTGCTCGTCCTCAAGTAGGTAAATGATAAAAAAGATAATTTTTGATGTGGAATGCTACCTAGCATAATCTTGATCACATATATAATCATGGCATGAATATTAAGATACGAGTGATTCAAAGCAATAGTCTATCATTTGACATAAACACAATAATACTTCAAGCCTACTAATAAAGCAATCATGTCTTTTCAAAATAACATGGCCAAAGAAAGTTATCCCTACAAAATCATATAGTCTGGCTATGCTCCATCTTCACCACACAAAATCTTCACATCATGCACAACCCCGATGACAAGCCAAGCAATTGTTTCATACTTTTGATGTTCTCAAACCTTTTCAACTTTTCACGCAATACATGAGCGTGAGCCATGGACATAGCACTATAGGTGGAATAGAATGGTGGTTGTGGAGAAGACAAAAAGGAGAAGATAGTCTCACATCAACTAGGTGTATCAATGGGCTATGGAGATGCCCATCAATAGATATCAATGTGAGTGAGTAGGGATTGCCACGCAACGGATGCACTAAGAGCTATAAGTGTATGAAAGCTCAGACTAGAAACTAAGTGGGTGTGCATCCAACTTGCTTGCTCATGAAGACCTCGGGCATTTGAGGAAGCCCATCATCGGAATATACAAGCCAAGTTCCATAATGAAAATTCCCACTAGTATATGAAAGTGATAACTTAAGAGACTCTCTATATTAAGAACATGGTGCTACTTTGAAGCACAAGTGTGGTAAAAGGATAGTAACATTGCCCCTTCTCTCTGTTTCTCTCATTTATTATTTTATTATTTATTTTTTTGGGCCTTCTTCTCTTTTTTTGGCCTTTCTCTTTTTTCCTTTCTTTTATTTATTTCTTTTTCACGTCCGGAGTCTCATCCCAACTTGTGGGGGAATCATAGTCTCCATCATCCTTTCGTCACTAGGGCCATGTTCTAATAATGATGATCATCACACTTTTATTTACTTACAACTCGATATCTAGAACAAAGATATGACTCTATATGAATGCCTCCGGCGGTGTACCGGGATGTGCTATGATCTAGCGTAGCAATGACATCAAAAAACGGACATGCCATGAAAACATCATGCTAGCTATCTTACGATCATGCAAAGCAATATGACAATGAATGCTCAAGTCATGTATATGATGATGATGGAAGTTGCGTGGCAATATATCTCGGACTGGCTATGGAGATGCCATGATAGGTAGGTATGGTGTCTGTTTTGAGGAAGGTATATGGTGGGTTTAAGGTACCGGCGAAAGTTGCGCGGTACTAGAGAGGCTAGCAATGGTGGAAGGGTGAGAGTGCGTATAATCCATGGACTCAACATTAGTCATAAAGAACTCACATACTTATTGCAAAAATATATTAGTCATCAAAACAAAGTACTACGCGCATGCTCCTAGGGGGGTAGATTGGTTGGAAAAGACCATCGCTCGTCCCCGACCGCCACTCATAAGGAAGACAATCAATAAATAAATCATGCTCCGACTTCATTACATAACGGTTCACCGTACGTGCATGCTACGGGAATCAAAAACCTCAACACAAGTATTTCTACAATCCACAACTACCCACTAGCATGACTCTAATATCACCATCTTTATATCGCAAAACTATTGCAAGGAATCAAACATATCATATTCAATGATCTACAAGTTTTATGTAGGATTTTATGACTAACCATGTGAATGACTAGTTCCTGTCATCTCTCTAAATAGATATAAGTGAAGCAAGGGAGTTTAATTCTTTCTACAAAAGATATGCCCACGCTCTAACAAATATAAGTGAAGCAAAAGAGCATTCTTCAAATGGCAGTTTTCTAGGTAAAGAGAAACAGGCAATCCAAACTTCAAATGATATAAGTGAAGCACATGAAGCATTCTATAAAGCCATACCCAAAAGCTATAAGTGAAGTGCATAGAGCATTCTATAAATCAACCAAGGACTACCTCATACCAGCATGGTGCATAAAAGAAAAATGAAAACTAAATGCAAAAGACGCTCCAAGATTGCACATATCACATGAAAGAAACAAATCCAAAAACATACTGATACTTGTTGAAGAAAGAGGGGATGCCTTCCGGGGCATCCCCAAGCTTAGACGCTTGAGTCTCCTTGAATGTTTACTTGGGCTGCCTCGGGCATTCCCAAGCTTGAGCTCTTGCCTCTCTTCCTTCTTCTCACATCGAGACCTTCTCGATCATCGAACACTTCATCCACACAAAACTTCAACAGAAAACTCGGTAAGATTCGTTAGTATAATAAAGCAAATCACTACTCTAAGTACTGTTGCAAACCAATTAATATTTTGTTTTTTCATTATAGCTACTGTAATATAACTTTTTCATGGCTTAATCCACTGATATTAATCGATAGTTTCATCAAAACAAGCAAACTATGCATCAAAAACAGAATCTGTCTAAAACAGAACAGTCTGTAACAATCTGAACATTCACCATACTTTTGATACTTGAAAAATTCTACCAAAATTAGTAAACATAAACAATTTGTATAGGAAGACAGTGCAAAAAGAATCAGAACCCTTTAAGATTCCAACTAAAAATGTAAAACCGCGCACTACAGCCAAAGTTTCTGTCCTGCACCGTACAAACCATCAAGCAAATGTAAACATCCTAAAGGCAAACCTTGGCACATTATTTTTATAATACAATGGAATTGTACAAGGGGATAATTATTTTTGTTGCAGAGTTTCTGTAATCAAGATTCACAAAGTTGCCATGAGCATGAACAAAGTTCAAGGAGCTCTCCCACTTCAACAATGCTTGTCTTTCTCACTTTCACTTTGCTTTTTGAATTTTTTTTTGTGTTCCCCTCTTTATTTTTGTTGTTTTTAAACTATATAAAAGCACTCAACAGAAATAAATGACTCTCTAAAACTTCTGGGTTGTCTCCCTGGCAGCGCTTTCTTTAAAGCCATTAAGCTAGGCATATAGTGCTCAAGTAGTGAATCCACCCGGATCCCAAGGTATCAAAGCCAATTTTAATTAACAATGATTTATAATTTAGTAGTGAGCTCAAAGTAACATATATCAAGTAATGACGAAGTCTAACTCTCTTCCTATGCATCGGCATGTCATAAAAGAACAATTCATGCACACATAGTAAAGGCCAATGCATAGTATAAACAGTTTCTTGCAATTTTATCATGTGGGAAACATAGAGAGGTGGAGATATAGTTCCTCTCTCATAATAATTGCAAGTAGGAGCAGCAAGCACATGCATATTATATCTACCAAAATCATCATGTGTAATAGTAAAACGCAACCCATCAATATAATCCTTAATAAGTGCAAACTTCTCCAATATAGTGTAGTTGGGAGAATTCAAAAAGATAATAGGACTATCATGCGTGGGTGCAATAGAAACAATTTCATGTTTAACATAAGGAACTATAGCAAGTTCATCTCCATAAGCATAATTCATATTGGCATCTTGGCCACAAGCATAGCAAGCATCATCAAAAAGGGATATTTCAAAAGAATCAACGGGATCATAGCAATTACCATAGCATTCATCCTTCGGTAAGCATGAAGGGAAATTAAACAATGTATGAGTTGAAGAGTTACTCTCATTACAAGGTGGCCACGGGTGATCAATCCGCTCTTCCTCCTTTTGTTCTTCGCTCTCCTCCTCATCTTTTCCATCCAATGAGCTCACAGTTTCATCAACTTCTTCGTCCATAGATTCCTGCAAAATATTAGTCTCTTCTTGGACAGCGGAGACTTTCTCAATAAGCACATTAATATAGGAATTATATTCATAATTATCATAGCAATATTTTAGGATAGCTAAATTTTCAGGCCTATAAACATCATCCTCAAAAGTTTCATACTTTTCAAACAAAGATTCAATTTCATAAGCACCCTTAAAAGCAATAAATTCTTCTATTTGTTCCACATCATAGTAATCATATATACCATTAGCATAAGAAGCTAAGGTTTCATTATCATTAAATTTGCATGAAAAGGGAAGGTGTGGAGCCTTCATCCTAGAGCAACAGGTATAATCATAACTCAAGCATACTTGCCGAGCATGCCACTTCAATATATAAATTTGATCCCATAAATGTTTCCCTTTTGTGTCAAGCGGTAATCCCTAAAGTATTCACGCTGATCCAACATTACTCCCATTACATAATTGAATGGGGTTTTCTCAGGATTATTAAAGTAGTACATAATATCTTTCACATAACCAGCATCAAGGGTTTTAGGAGATTCCCCATCTCCATGAGCAGAAAGTACACCTAATTTTTTCGGTATTTCGTGTCCCATATCCATAACTAAAGATAAAGAACTACTAAGAACATCAATTAAAAATTACTTAGTGATAAAGCAAACAAGGACACACGAGAATATTCACCCCACCCTATTGCTCCCCGGCAACGGCGCCAGATAAAGGTCTTGATAACCCATAAGTATAGGGGATCGCAACAGTTTTCGATAAGTAAGAGTGTCGAACGCAACGAGGAGCTAAAGGCAGAACAAATATTCCCTCAAGTTCTATCGACCACCGATACAACTCTATGCACGCTTGATGTTCGCTTTACCTAGAACAAGTATGAAACTAGAAGTACTTTGTAGGTGTTGTTGGATAGGTTTGCAAGGTAATAAAGAGCATGTAAATAAAAAGTAGGGGCTGTTTAGATAAAGACACAACTAAGTTAGTTTTAGTAAAGAGCTTTTTGTTATGAGAAAGTTATTTGTCCCTAGGCAATCGATAACTAGACCGGTAATCATTATTGCAATTTTATTTGAGGGAGAGGCATAAGCTAACATACTTTCCTCTACTTGGATCATATGCACTTATGATTGGAACTCTAGCAAGCATCCGCAACTACTAAAGATCATTAAGGTAAAACCCAACCATAGCATTAAAGCATCAAGTCCTCTTTATCCCATACGCAACAACCCCCTTACTCGGGTTTGTGTTTCAGTCACTCACGCAACCCACTATAAGCGAATCATGAACGTATTGCAACACCCTACAGCGGGGATCCCTCACGCTTGCGCGACATGGAGAGCACCATAGGACATCACCAATAATAAAACATGCCACTCAAACCAATCTTGATCATCAAATAACCCATAGGACAAAACGGATCTACTCAAACATCATAGGATAGCCATACATCATTGGGAATTAATATATAGAATTGAGCACCATGTTTAAGTAGAGATTACAGCGGGTAAGAGAGAGGTTACACCGCTGCATAGAGGGGGGAAGAGTTGGTGATGATGGTGGTGAAGTTGTTGATGAAGATTGCGGTGATGATGATGGCCACGGCAGCGTTCCAGCACCACCGGAAGAGAAGGGGAGAGGGGGCCCCTTCATCTTCTTCTTCCTTGACCTCCTACCTAGATGGGAGAAGGGTTTCCCCTCTAGTCCTTGGCCTCCATGGCGTGGGAGGGGCGAGAGCCCCTCCGAGATTGGATTTGTCTCTCTGTCTCTCTCTGTTTCTGCGTTCTCAGATTCTACCCTTTCACTGTTTTATATATTCCCTCCGATTGGGCTGAAATTTTAACACGATGTCTATCTGGATATTAGCTTTCTTGCGGCGAAAGAAGGGCATCAACATCCTTACGGGGTGGCCACGAGGGTCAGGGGCGTGCCCCCCTGCCTCGTGGCCCCCTCGGGCATCATCTCGCGTGGATTTTTCTTCCCAAAAATTATATATATTCCAAAAAAAATCTCCGTCAATTTTTATCCCGTTTGGACTCCGTTTGATATGGATATTCTGCGAAACAAAAAACATGCAACAAACAGGAACTGGCACTAGGCACTGGATCAATATGTTAGTCCCAAAGATAGTATAAAAAGTTGCCAAAAGTATATGAAAGTTGTAGAATATTGGCATGGAACAATCAAAAATTATAGATACGACGGAGACGTATCACCTGGCGAATCCAAGACGTAGGGGTACACTTGTTGAAGTGGAACTTAACAAATCCGGGGTCCTCGGGGTACTTGGAGCTTGAGGTTCAAATCCGGTTTTGAATGCGTCCACGCAACACATCGCAGGTGCACCAGGCAACCACTTGGTGGGGTTCTGGCCACGTTGTTATGGTCTTGAAGCTGAGGCTAACAGGGACAGCTTGAGGAGTCAACGGCGACGACGGGGACAAGAGGTCTGGACGATGCCGGGAGGCATGATGGATCCAGGCGCGAAGGTGGTGGGAAGGCAATTGGCGAGACTGGAGGAGCTCGTGTGCCGCACGGCAGAACGCCTCCTAGTGGCTTGCGGGTGCTGCAAGGGGGAGGCGCGGGGTCGCGAGGCCAAGGCAAGAGGCTCGACAGCGGTGAACTTGGCGAAGCAGGGAAGGTCCGGGGCGCCGGGGAACCACGGCGGTGGAACGGATCCAGCCGGAAAAGAGGTCGGGGACGGCGAGGCTAGACGAGGCCCACACTCGTCATTCTACGCTTGACGACAGGAGGTGAAGCAGGCAGGGGCTTGGCGCAGCGGACGTGGCTCCGATGGAGCGGCTCGCTTGCGGCAGTCGGAAACTGAGGCGGGGCCTCGGCACAATGGAGGCGGAGCAGAGGAGGGGGCAGAGCAGAGGTGGGCCGTGGCGACGTGATGATCGGGTCATCGGAGCATGCCGGGGTGGTGCCGGATCGGAACGGTCCGAGGGTGCGAGATAGGGCACGAGCGCCATGGCCAGAGGAAGAGGTTGAGGGGATCTAGCAAGAGGAGAGGGTTCGGGCACGGGCGCGGCCTCCTTGCGCTGGCTGTGTGTGGCGACGGCACATAGGAAGAGATGGGGATCAGGAGGAGAGGGGGATAGATTAGGGAGTCATGTAGGGTTAACGAGGGTGGATCGAGGGATCGACTAGGGTTAAGATGGGGGCGAATGGGCCTCTGGTGGCTGCAGATGCAGGAGGCCCAAGTGGGCTGGACTCTCTTCTCTCTCCCTCTTATTTTCTTTAAGAGAAAAGCATTAGAGAGAAGAAAAAGGAAGAGGGGGTTAGGGAAATAATTTGAGCATGCGGATTATTTTCTCGCACTCATAATAATGAGCTTGATCCAAGAAAAATGGAGTGGGCAAGATTGCAAGAATTAAATTCAAACTCATTTGAATTTAATTCAAATGGTTTGAACTCGGACAAAGTTTTAGGAGTGTCTAATTTTTTGGGAATTTAGGAAGTGCCTCGATAAATGGGAAAAGAATTGTTGGTAGAGTTTGGAGGTGAAACTTGAAGCAGAAGAGGCATGGAATTAAATTGCAAGTGGGTTGCGGTTAATTCCAAACTAATGGAATATTTTAATATAGCTCCCTAATAATAGTAGGAGACTTTGAGTATGTTTCAAAGAGAAATCACCATGTGCATTTCCCTCAATTTAAATGGATCAGAGATCCATGGAATTTATTTATTTGAGTTCCAAAGATTTAGTGGCATGGTGACTGTCGGGGAAACTGATCCACGAACACCTATGGGGATCGGCGGACCGATCCCCTTTCGGTTCGGTGAGGGCGGAGGTTGAACAAAGAGCAGATCGAGGCAGTACACGCGGGCGGTTTTACCCAGCTTCGGGCCGCACGGATGCGTAAAACCCTACTGCTGCTTGTTTGTGTGTATTCAATCTTTGCTCAGGAGCGATTGACGCTATCAGACTGAGCGTGGGAGTGTTTCTGGTGTTTCGAATGAGCCGAACCGGCCGATACCCCTCTACGTTGCGCCTGGGCCTCCTTTTATACTTTCAATGGGTCACCGACAGGTGGCAACGTAGACTAGAAGGGTAAAAATAGAAAAGGGTGCGGTAGGTGCAGCTACCGCTACTGTGGATACAGTGCACCCTACCTAACTCTGACGGCAGGGGACAAGGGCATTAAATGCCTGTCTGAGTCTCCTAAACAGTGCAAAAGGTGACCGTTAGGAGCGCCACCGTTTGCCACGATGGGCTTCTCTTCATCTCCGCTTGCCACCACGTACCCCTAGCTGCACGGCCTCCTGCCACGTGTGCTTGGGAGAGTCCTAGAGCGACACGTTAGCAGGTGTGCTGGAGCGCGGGCACGAAGTGGGGGTTTCCCGCGGCAAGCTCCTTGCCGCGGCCGTCGTCTTGTCGTGTCCGGAAGCTTGTCGCTCGCCGGATCTTGCCGGGACGCAGGGCGCGTCGCGGCAAGCTTTCTTGGTATGCCTTGAGTGGCCTTCCCGGCAAGCTCCTCTTGCCGGGGTCTTGTCTCTTCCCGGCAAGATCCTCTTGCCGGGGCCTTGGTTGGCCTTCCCGGCAAGCTCCTCTTGCCGGGGCCTTGGCTCTTCCCGGCAAGATCCTCTTGCCGGGGCCTTGGTTGGCCTTCCCGGCAAGCTCCTCTTGCCGGGGCCTTGGTTGGCCCTCCCGGCAAGCTCCTCTTGCCGGGGCCTTGGTTTGTGTACTTTGTTCTTGAATGGTCTTCAAGGGAACCACGGAGGGTCTTGGCGGTCACCCGGCAAGCCTTGCCGCGGGGTGCTGCAACTGCCCGTGCACGAGTTCGGGATACTAGGGTACCCCTACTCTAGTACACCGACAGGAGCCCCCGGGCCTGGGCCATACACGGTGCCGAGCGCTGTTGGGCCAGGCCCAAAACAGTGCACGGGCACGCGCGGCCTAGGTCACGCCGCATATCTCTCCGCTCCCACTGCGCACGCCCAGAACGGCACGCGTCAAACGCGACGTCGTGGATGACGCGGGCGGCGTGCGCGGGGCTAAGCCCCTCGAGCATGCGTCAGGCCACGATGATGAGGACGGTTCACGCCCTCCTCCCTGAACGGAGGTAGGCGTGGGGGCGTGGTGCATTTACTGGACGGGGCCGGTGCGCGGTTTTCGGGACGCCCACTCCCCGCGATCACGGGGCGGAGCGAGGCCGCCTCATCTGTCGCCTTGGTTCTGCATCCCCGCCACGCGGCTTCCATGCGCTTGGGGTCACGGACGGTGGAAGTGGGGAACTGGGCCGTCGCGAGCAGAGGCAGCGGGTTGGCCCCGACTCCCTGCTCTTCCCGTGCCTTGATTCGCTGAGCGGGGCGGCCGAGCCCCCACCTCGCTCCTTTATAAAGAGCGGGAGGGGAGCACAGAAACCCGCACTCTCTCATCTCCTCCTTTCTTCAGCTTCTGCTTCCCTTTCTCTCATCCGCCATGGAGAAAGGGAACCCAGGCCCTTCGTCGGTGGCGGCGAGGGTCGCCACCAGACAGCGCATTTCTCCCTCTTCCGCGCTCGTAGTGGAAGAGCCAGCCATAAGGGGAAGAGGGAGGGCGCGAGGTCGCGGACGAGGTCGAGGACGAGGTCGAGGCGCTCGGGGAAGAGGCGGGCGGGGCGGCGCGCCAGCTTCGCCTCCGCCGGCGGCTCCTCCCCCCACGGCGGTCCATATAGGGGACGACCCTTGCGAGTTCTTCGTCAAGCTGCGCCGGGCGCCTCGTCGTCGCCTCCGGCTCCCAGCTCCGTTTGCGAGCGCGATGGAGTTGGACCCGCCCGAGACGCTGAGACTACACATGAGGGGCTGTGGGATCAGCGGCACGCGAGTCCGCGTTGTATTCCCAGCCCCTAATGTGATGTATCTTGACCGAGGGTGGAAGACGTTCGCCCGTATCCACAGCCTGATGGAGGGGTTTACCCTCCATTTTAAGTTGATGGAGGGCGATCTCCTCTCCGTCAAGGTCTTCGGGTGCTTCGGCACTCGGGCGAAGTGCTGCGTGGACAGCTCCTCCGATAGCGAAGACTCCTCCTCGAGCGAGAGTGACGAGGAGGAGAGCGACAGCGACGATGAGGGTAGCGGGCGGCAGGGTGGCGGGTCCGACTAGGCGTCGGGCGCCGCTTTGCGCGGCACCGGCGACCCCATCATCCGCGTCGCCGGCTTCTTGAACTCCCCGGGGTCGTCTCCTTGGGCGGCTGGCGTAGGGAGGCTGCGGAAGGGGAAGAGGGCTGGCGACAAGGCCGTCAGGTCGGAGTACGAGGGCGTGGTGCCCTCGACAGCGTGCTGACGTCCTGCCGCCCCGTCTTCGAGCCCCGCTTCCAGCGCCGCCATCGCCGTCCAGCCTTCGGACGGCCCCCGGGATGTTCTCTTGGTGTCTTCTGGCACCCGTAGCTCGCCTAGGCGCTCCTTTTGCCCTTTTCGCCTCCTTGACCTGCCTCCTGAGGAGAGGGACAGGAAAGGGATTACGGGCATCTTATCTTTTTAATTTGTAAGCCTTCGGGCCTTAGCTGTATCTAAAACTTGTAATCCTCTCTTTCATGTTTTTCATCCTCTATGGACTGTACCTGAGTGGGATGTTTTTTAATGAAAAGGGGATGCTTGCCGGGTTATTTGTCTCGCGAGTTGAACCCACGCCAAGGAGCAAATCCTTGGTATCCCTCGGACAGACATTTCATCTCCCGGCAACAGGCCCTGCCGCCTTCCCACGTCGCTCGACCTTTCTCACGCTTTTGACGGAGGCAGGAACGAGGTGGGTGCGGTCTCCTCATTTCATCCCTTTGCTGCCGCCACTACGACCAAACTTGGCCCCGAGAACGAGCCCCAGGGCCTAGAGTTGAGGGAGCACGGCAGTTTTCGGGAAGAAACGTGGTTTCGCATTCCCCAGTCCATAAGAGGATGCATGATGAGGGATAAAAGACTTATCTGATATTGCAGCCCCCGGCAACTCTGGTTTGCCGTGGACGATTCTTGGCACTCGCAGCCCCCAGCGATACTGGCTTGCCGGGAAGGCTTTTATCTTCCAGCAGAGAACTTTGATGTTCTCGATGCCGGCTTCCGGCAAGCTTGTTGCCAGGAAGGCTTTTATCTTCGGCAGAGAACTTTGACGTTCTCAATGCCGGCTTCCGGCAAGCTTGTTGCCAGGAAGGCTTTTATCTTCGGCAGAGAACTTTGACGTTCTCGATGCCGGCTTCCGGCAAGCTTGTTGCCAGGAAGGCTTTTATCTTCGGCAGAGAACTTTGACGTTCTCGATGCCGGCTTCCGGCAAGCTTGTTGCCAGGAAGGCTTTTATCTTCGGCAGAGAACTTTGACGTTCTCGATGCCGGCTTCCGGCAAGCTTGTTGCCAGGAAGGCTTTTATCTTCGGCAGAGAACTTTGATGTTCTCGATGCCGGCTTTCGGCAAGCTTGTTGCCAAGAAGGCTTATGGCGAACAACATCGTCGTTCTTGACAACGGCTCCCGGCAAGATCGTTGCCGGAAAGGCTTATGGCGAAGAACTTCGTCGTTCTTGACACCGGCTCCCGGCAAGATCGTTGCCGGAAAGGCTTATGGCGAAGAACTTCGTCGTTCTTGACACCGGCTCCCGGCAAGATCGTTGCCGGAAAGGCTTATGGCGAAGAACTTCGTCGTTCTTGACACCGGCTCCCGGCAAGATCGTTGCCGGAAAGGCTTATGGCGAAGAACTTCGTCGTTCTTGACACCAAAAAGATTGGTCCTAAGGGCGTTGCCAGCCCCCGGGCCATAACTGCGTTCAAACATGACAAGTGATTAGCATCTGAAGTGCACTTAACTCGCTTGCGAATTTTGACTTCTGCTACATATTCCCTATGCCTGCTGGAATGCTTTCCGGTGCGTACGATCCAGCCAGCAGCGCTTGAGGGAACGGGCCCTTAGCGGCTATTCGGGAACATCGCCTCCCGGAAAGGTTTACCTTCTTGGTTCTAGCGCAACCGCACAAGTTGCCGAGCGGACTCGAGGCAACATGGAGCGCAACTAGCCCCGAGAAGGCTCCTTGGCATACAGGTCTATGCAGAAATCTCAAATAAATAGTGCATGCTATCTTCCTGTTCAACCTCTCTTTGTACGTCCACCCTATGCTTTCTAGGGAAACTTGCCGGTGCAGGCACCCTTGCCGCGAGCGCCGAGTGCGGAACTTCAGCAGCCTGCTGGCGGGGTCGCTACCGACAAGCAACCTTGTTGCAACTAGTTGCAGCTCACTTAAGTTGTTGAGCGGGCTCGAAACAAAGTAAGGGCGCTAGCGGCTCACTTAAGTTGCTGAGCGGACTCGAAGCAAAGTAAGGGCACTAGCAGCTCACTTAAGTTGTTGAGCGGACTCGAAACAAAGTAAGGGCGCAACTAGCTACGAGTTGATTCCTCCGCGCACAGGTTTTCCGTACAAATAAAGGAAATATCTAAAGTTTCGCACGACTTAGCTTTTCTGTTGCTGCACTGGCGCCGTTCTTTTGCTCGCCCGCTTCTTAGGAGCCATGACGATGAAGAACAGCTGAGCCTTGACATGGACGGAACAGCTGCCACCGAAGCATCCCCCTACCTGGCGCGCCAAAGATGTCGGGGAAACAGATCCACGAACACCTATGGGGATCGGCGGACCGAACCCCTTTCGGTTCGGTGAGGGCGGAGGTTGAACAAAGAGCAGATCGAGCCAGTACACGCGGGCGGTTTTACCCAGCTTCGGGCCGCACGGATGCGTAAAACCCTACTGCTGCTTGTTTGTGTGTATTCAATCTTTGCTCAGGAGCGATTGACACTATAAACTGAGCGTGGGAGTGTTTCTGGTGTTTCGAATGAGCCGAACCGGCCGAACCCCCTCTACGTTGCGCCTGGGCCTCCTTTTATACTTTCAAGGGGTCACCGACAGGTGGCAACGTAGACTAGAAGGGTAAAAATAGAAAAGGGTGCGGTAGGTGCAGCTACCGCTACTGTGGATACAGTGCACCCTACCTAACTCTGACGGCAGGGGACAAGGGCATTAAATGCCTGTCTGAGTCTCCTAAACAGTGCAAAAGGTGACCGTTAGGAGCGCCACCGTTTGCCACGATGGGCTTCTCTTCATCTCCGCTTGCCACCACGTACCCCTAGCTGCACGGCCTCCTGCCACGTGTGCTTGGGAGAGTCCTAGAGCGACACGTTAGCAGGTGTGCTGGAGCGCGGGCACGAAGTGGGGGTTTCCCGCGGCAAGCTCCTTGCCACGGCCGTCGTCTTGTCGTGTCCGGAAGCTTGTCGCTCGCCGGATCTTGCCGGGACGCAGGGCGCGTCGCGGCAAGCTTTCTTGGTATGCCTTGGGCGGCCTTCCCGGCAAGCTCCTCTTGCCGGGGTCTTGTCTCTTCCCGGCAAGCTCCTCTTGCCGGGGCCTTGGTTGGCCTTCCCGGCAAGCTCCTCTTGCCGGGGCCTTGGCTCTTCCCGGCAAGATCCTCTTGCCGGGGCCTTGGTTGGCCTTCCCGGCAAGCTCCTCTTGCCGGGGCCTTGGTTGGCCCTCCCGGCAAGCTCCTCTTGCCGGGGCCTTGGTTTGTGTACTTTGTTCTTGAATGGTCTTCAAGGGAACCACGGAGGGTCTTGGCGGTCACCCGGCAAGCCTTGCCGCGGGGTGCTGCAACTGCCCGTGCACGAGTTCGGGATACTAGGGTACCCCTACTCTAGTACACCGACAGTGACATGATGCAATGCAAATGATGTCATGATTAATGCAACAAGAAAAACAAATCACACAATGAAACTCAGAATACATGGAAGGCATCTGAAGTGTCGGTCTCGGGTCATTACAACTCTCCTCCACTTACAAGAGATCTCGTCCCGAGATCTAGGGATGGCACCGGGGAGAAACGGAAGAAGGAAGAGGTAAAACTAAGTTGCTACTTGACAAAAGAGTGAAACCACGAACCTTAAAGGTTGCAAAGACATGAAAGGAACACAAAGGGCTAGGATGAATTAAAACCACTCTGGTTGAAATGTGATATACAAGGAATGCGAAAGAACGAATTTGGGTAGCACTCCGGTTGACAAGAGGAGCAAAACTTGATAATATGGGAAGAACTTGAAAAGAGGACACGACACTCTGGTTACTGAAAAGAACATGATCTTGACAAAACAAGATGATGTGTTGAAGATAGCAACATCACAATGCCTCTAGAACAAACGAATAGAAGCTAGATCGACGGAATAAGAGAATGGAGAAGGAAATGACAACTTCTACCACAATTAAATTTGGAAAGCATCCTTGCAAAGAATGGATTGAACGGAGTTGTTGGGAAATCAACAACAAAAAGAATAAGCTTGCTTTGGGTTTACGGAAAACATCCCAAAACTTGAGGTGAAATCATGCCACTAACCAAAACAATTGATCGCTTGGGATCAACCAAATGATGAAAACTTCTTTCGCCGAGAGGATAAGGAATAATTGGACCATAGATAAGCACCACAAGAGAAACATTCCTTAGGGAAGTCTTTAGGTGAAATCTATACCAAGATAACTCCTAGGAAGAAAATGATGGGTTTAAATATCTCAATCCTGACAACTTGTGAATCGTGAAACATGAAGGAAATTATCAAGAATGACATAACTCCATCTCAAAAGATAAGATAGAAAGAATTGCACTTCGAAATGCAACATGAAGAAAGCCTGAACTCCTCCAAAAAGAATCTTGAAGAACGCTTCGAGAACGAACAAAACCTTTGAGGAACCACCATGAAGAAACTCTTGAAGAACTCCGTTAAGAAAAGAAATGGTAGGAAGGAAGTGAACGTTGAAAAATAACAAGATGAAAACCTTGTGATCATTTAGATGGAGCTTCACGATGAAGTAATTGAGAGAGCTTGGAACTCTGAAAAGAAAAGATGAAGCATCTCGAACCGAGAATGTGATATGACGAACAACTCTGGAAAGAAAGATGAATCACTTGGATGAAACAAGAATAAGAATTATGTTATTCATATTCTTCACCAATTTATATTCATGACAAGCAACGGATTTGGCATATTAATTATTCCTCTTGAAAAGGATTGAGGAGAGATATAGCGCAAACTTGATAAGGTCTTGATGGATCCACCAATGGAATTGAAACAACGAATAAATTAATATGAGAACATAGGAAGAGGAATCTTGAACAAACTACCGTAAGAATTAAAAACAATTGAAGAGAAAAGAACGAATCGCCAGGAAGAATTAGAAAACAAATAAAGATACTTGAGGGAATTTAGATCCAAGATAACAAAGAGATGACAAGTTGACTAGAGAATACGTCAGCGATGCACCGGAACAATTGGGGGATGAGAGCTGAACGTTGAGAACGAATAAATCCAAAATGATTGCCTTCATAGGAATAAAATGGAAAGAACTCATGAAATGCTTCAGACTGGTATGAAAAGAATTCTCACGATTGGAAATGATTTGAGAGGATGACATGAAGCTAGAACCATGAATCTTCAAGAGAACGGACCAAGATTTAGGAAAAATTCTTCTTCGGTCTTCAAATGGTGAGAATGATGATGAGAACCACCATGAAAATTGATGAGACACTCCGGAACACTAAAGAATAGAAATGTTGAACCAACGATGAAAATATTTTGACTGGAGGCGATCTTTGAGAAGGAATATGACTGATGATAATTCATTCTTACGTCAAACTTTGAAAAAGAATTTGAGAATAACTCCGAAAAAAATTAGAAGAGTCAGGTAAGATCCTAGAAAAAGACCTGGTAGTTAGGGCCCATTCAAAAGAAAACACCGTTGGGAATGATTGCTTAGAAGAGAGATTGCACCGGTTGAATTAAATGGCTTGAATTAGATAACAACCTCAAAATAGCTTGAACGGATTAAAAATGGAAACACGCATCTTCTGAGATATCTTCTACACTCCGGATATGAATATAGAGATGTGCATAAATAAGCCTTGGATAAGAACTTCCAACATGGAAATCATGTGAACTGAGGAAGGTGATAATGATGAATACCGGAAGCTTGAATTTAGTCCATCGGAGAAGAAAAGAGGATGAAGAATGATAAACTTGAAGCTTCCTTAGTATCTTCCTGAGAATCACCGGATAAGAACATTGCGGAAAAGAATGGAGAGACTTCCACTACAAAAAAAGACACTTTCGTGATGATACGTGTTTGTCACAATAGGTCGCGTTTTCTGTCATGCATGTACATCCATGACGTTTTATGATAGAATCAAGATAGTCATACTTGTGCTGTCGTAGAAGTGTTCCATGACATTACCAAAATTATCATCACGGAAGTGTCCACTTCCATGACGATAAATCGTGCGTCATGGAAGTGCTTTCGTCAAGGGTGACCGACACGTGGCATCCACCGTAACGGGTCGCCGTTAAGCTATCGAGTCTGGTTTTGGATCCGTGGTTTTGGCTCATAGTTGGGACAAATGTCATACATTCATTGGACAGGAGGCGCCTATGATACGTCGACACATGGCACGGCCCAACAGAGGCCCATTCCGGTGAAAAGGCCGGCCTATTTGACTTGGTCAAAAGGTAACGGGCCGGCCCACGGAAAGCCTGTTCCTATATAGCCCATTTACGGCCCGCTAACTCACGGCCCGTTACGGCCTATCGGAATTAAGCCCAGTAGCTTCATCTGGGCCATCCAATATGATTCTAGCCCGTTGTAACTTCCGGCCCATGTATGGCCCATGATGTATTTCAGCCCATACGAGCCCATTTGTAACTCTTGGCCCATTAACGGCCCGTGGTGAATCTGGCCCGCAATGAACAGTGTACCCCTTTATACCCATTAACGACCCATTATTCATTTGGGTTGTTTCCAACCTGTGTTATCTTCTGGCCTTCTCAAGGCCCATTTATTCTTGGGCTCATTTCCAGCATTCGGTTATTACGACCCGTTGTTGGCCTTTTCTGCGTGTGGGCCAAATTCAGCCCGCGGTTACAATCGGCCCGTTTGCATCCCGTTAATCCGTTGGGCCGTTTTCATAGCATCGTCCAATACGACCAATTAATGACGGCCCGTTATTGTCGGCCCATGAACAGACGATTCCAAATCTAGCCCGTTTACGGCCCATAGTGCGGTCTGTTATTGGCCCATGTTTGGCTTATCGATCATACGACACTTAGAAGGCCCATTGATGCTACGGCCCGTAGAAGGCCCATTGTTTCTATGGCCCGTAAAAGGCCCATTGTTTCTATGGCCCGTAGGAGGCCCATGGTAACTACAGTAAATATGTAGCCCATGGTTATTGTGGCCTAGTTTTAAAAAATAGGTTATTGCAGCCACTAGCAAATCGCGGAAAAAGAACTGCACTGACTACAAGCAAACAAATAAACAAGACAACAAGTAACTAAATAAGCAAGCAACTTACGCTAGGCTATCATGACTATTACACATATTACATCCACTGGGCATCAAAGTTCGCTACTAGTGCAAATATAGGGAACAAAGCAGCATATCACATACACTGGTCGTCAAAGTTGGCGACCAGTGCAAATAAACGCCGCAACAAAACAAGTCCAAAACTGAAACCACTTCAGAAGAGCTCAAGAAACAATATCCCGGGTACCCATAATGCTGGCAAGATGCTTAGCAAGCTTATTAACTTTCTCTTGTTTGGTGCTTAAATCCTCCAGCGCTTGCTGTTGCACTAGAAAGTATGCATCTGAATTCTGCAGGGACTTCCTCAGTCCTTCGGCTTCTTGCCACAACACAACTGACTGATGCCTTTCAGCTTGTAGCTGAGACAGAAGAAGCTGAAGTGATTCAGGTAGCGAGGTCAAAGAGCTTGTGCTAGTGGTATTGGCTAGTAACTTGAACACTACATCAACGCAGTACTGTGGGGTTTTCTCACTGTCTACAAGATCGTTTTTATCACCTTTCTTGGAGACCAACAGGGTTGTTTCACTATCTTGAACCTTATCTGCATTACTTTCTCTACCATTGCATAGTGCGGTGCTCTTCTCCAATATTATGTTCGCATACTACAAGAGAAACAAGCAGACACATCACAGGTTTAGCATGTAGTATGCCAAACTCATTTTGGTAAACCACTTCAGTAGTAAGGTGGACAGGATATCAGCATGAAACAAACATATATATATATGTACTATGGTCACTGTATTGTCCATATCATTCTAGTTTATGTTGCCAAATCAAGATAGAGACACAGTTCAACTCATATATTTTGAAGACACAGCAGCATAGACAGAATATAAGTGTGAGAAACTACACAGCATTGGCAACACTTGTAATGTGCATCACATGAGAACATAACTGTTTATACAACTGAAACTGAAATCAACATAGAGCAAGAAGTTAGAACATCAATCCAGTTCAAGAAATAGGTTTAAAACATACCTGTTGCACCATTGGAGTTTCAATTGGATCCTTCATATTCGAAAGTAGTTGGTATGAGTAAATACAGTGATGCAACAACAAAGGAGTATGGACCATAGCTATGGAATCTGACTTGAGAACAGTTGCTCTTCTGCTTTAAACGTGGAGTTTGGGTTCGTTGTGGTGGTCTTCGTGCTTTGGGCACCGTAGTTGCTTTACAAACTGCTCGTGTGGGGGTACTCTATGGTGGACATGGTGCTTTTTTAACTAGAAGTGGGTTACTATCCGCTGGGGTTGGGGTTAGATGGGTTGTAGCTGGTTCTCTGCCCAACAGTCTAAGTGTGCAATCGAGAAGTGTCTCGATTATGTGTGGTGGGGCAAGTTCGTGGGCCAGTACAACCATGGTTCTATCTGCATCGACGGGTACCACTGTCTTTTCTGAAGAACATGTTTTTGCTCCCTTAGATACTGCCATTACCCCCTCCGATTCAATTGGCTGATAAACAAGAAAAGAAATTGAACGTACAGACATTGTATGATAGACAGATGTGGTAATTCACATATATGTTGTCTGAGCAAACAAGACAACATGACACAATTTCACATATATGATGCCTAACTAAATAGGATAGCATGATACAGTTTCAGATATATGATGGATAACTTAACATGATAAAATGGCATAATTTAACATATGATGAGTATCTAAATAGGATGACATGAAAAAACTATATGATGTCTTTCTAAAATAGGTTGGGATGAAATAATTCACACAAATGTTGTCTAAGTATACAGAATGGCATGATATAATTGACATAATTGATTCATATACTAAGCAGCTGGCACTCGCATGTATGATCTCTAAACTAAGCAGATGGAATTCAATATTGTGCATATGATGTCTAAACTAAGCAATGCAAGACACCATATGCATGATATGAGAAATATAAACATGGCAACTTAGAGCATACACCTCAGGTGGGATATAGGACTGGTCATCTGTCTCTGAATCCTCCTCTGAGGAGCTCCCTGTAACCATCAAGATATATGCTTCAACGGGTACCATTGCCTTCTCTGAAGACCTTGTTTTCACTCCTGATTTTTCCATAACCGGCTCAAATGGCAGATACACATGAAGAGTAGTTTAATATACACAGATTGTTGACAAATGGAATACGTAATGAAAAAAAGATGGCATGAGATAATTCACATATATGATGCCTGGCTACATGGTGGTGCATAATTCACATATAACTGGTTGGAAAACATGGCATTGCATAATTCTCATATACTCCCTCCGTCCCTAAATATTTGCCTTTTTAGAAATTTCAAATTGACTACTACATACGGACGTATATAGACATATTTTAGAGTGTAGATTCACTCATTTTGCTCCGTATGTAGTCACTTGTTGAAATCTCTAAAAAGACAAATATTTAGGAATGGTGGAAGTATGATATAGAAACCAAACATGTGGCATTCACACAAAGCAAATCTAAACTAAGCTGATGACATATCAGATGAATAATGTAAGCAATGCGAGGCGCCATATGCATGATATGACCAACATCAGCTTGCTAGGTTAGAGCAAACACCTTAGGTGGTAAATAGGAGTGGTCGGCTCCCTCTGAATCCCCATCTGAACAGTTATCTTCCTCTGGAATACAATCTGGAATGGCAGGAGGGGGGGCACTTCGCCCACCATAGAGCGACATCTGCATGACATTGTATTCCCACACAACGGTCTTCTCTTTTTCTCTACATGTACAGTACGATTGTGTACAATAACTAACATGCATAATAAAAAATTAGTTTGATTTTGTAAGGCCTAAGGGGTGCATGCAAAAATCAAGACTGATGGTAGCAAATGAGTGGATTGATCCAAAACTAATGATAGCAAGTTGATTATAGCTTCAGTTTAAAAAGATAGACAATGGATCATCTACTGTTTGTTGCCCACCCAACATGAACCACATAGAAGACCCCAGATGAAAAAGATAGTAGACAGATATTATTCGTTGCTGCCTCGATATGAGACCCACGAGCATTTTAAAACTCAAGTTTGAGCAATAAAGTAGCAGGTAATAATAACCGATGTATAACATAAGCAAACACGAAAGACTGTGACCTCTCTTACGGAACTGTGTAGTTCTCAGGTTCATCTGCTCAGTCGATGATGGTAATGCAGTTGGCGTGGCTGCCGGCAATGGGGAAGATGATCTGAGGCGGCGAAACAAAGTTTGCAGGGGGAATCTCTGTTGCAGTGAACGCTTTTGTCGAGGGTGCACCTCAGGTGGGGTGGATGACGGCACAGCAGGAGCAGGACATAACACACAGAGTTTTCTTTGATGCCTATCTGAAAATGAAGTAAATCTGTAAGGGCTCCTTAGAATTGGAGGATTCTATAAACGCAGGGACAGGAAAAACATAGGAATAGGATAGGAATGCACATGCAAAACAGAGCACTTGGAAACATAGGATTTCTGTGAACCACGGTGTTTGGTTCATATGAATTGGAAGAACACAGAAATGGAGAAACATGGCCAAATTAAAGTCAAACCACCTGAAAATTAAAAAAATAAGAATCTTATTATGCCAGGAATGCAATTAGTCCTGTTCTTCATGCATATTAATTTGAAAAGGACGTCCAACTGGATATTAAAATTCCTACCATTTTTCTTTGAAAGAGACACCAAAGGAAAAAACATCGTCTAGTTTTGCTTTGCTCCACTCCTAACCAAATGCACGAATAGTAGTACCATTGTAGTTCCATAGCAAAGGATCCTTGAGGGATCGACATGAATGCACAGTAGCAAAGTGATGCAACGAGTGTACAACCTCTTTAGCATAGCCTTGTCGACCTCAGCATCATTTGGTTGGACGTGGAGGGTGGTGATGCTGGTGTGACTGTCAGAGGCGGGGAAGAAGATCCGAGGCCTCTGGAAACGGCACTGCGGGTACTGCTCTGCTGTGATGGATGATTCCGTCGTTGGAGCAGCTCTAGTGAGGTGTACAACATCGAGGCTGAAGCAGGACAAGACAAACAACGTTAATCTGAAGTGGGGCTCTAATATCATCTGCAATAGATGATGTAAAATACATCACCAAAAAGTGCTAGATGTAAAACGCATCGGCCGTGCCACGGCCACTCCGACAGATGTTGTAAACACTGTTTACTCTGAACTTAACTGAAGAAACTGAACTTTATAGTCGAAACTGAACTTTACTGTCGAAACTGATTGAACTAGTAGAAGAGCATTGCAATAGATGTTTAGGGCATTCGAGCACTAGCAACAGAGAAGCAGTGATCTAAATCAGCAGACGCTTGAGTAGGGAACACACTAGCAGAGAGCAAGTCGTGCAGTAGAACCGCGAGGCAGTGCTAAAGTAGCAACTCCTGTAGCTGCCGGAGGTCATGCAGCAGCAGCAGCGTGAGCGAGAGCAAGAGCAGAGCAGCAGCATGAAGGAGAGCAAGAGCGGAGCAGCAGCGTGACCGATAGCAATAGCAGAGCAGAGCAGCAACACGAAGTGGCCACCAAGAAAGCAATGACATGTGGGAGACGCCGTGGATGAAGTGGCCGGCGACGGCGCCATCGATGGAGACCCGCCATGGCTGCTCGGTATCGAGCACTGGTGGCCCCATCAGATCAAATAAAAGATAAAAATCAGCGGTGAGTGCAGAACCTCCTTGGTGGTGCCGAATTGGACTCGGCTTCATCGGAGGAATTGGTGAGGGTGCCGTTGTTCCGGTGGGGCAGGTCAAGACGACGCTATGGGGATGGAGGTGGCGTGATAGACGAGGCGAACATCGGGGAAGCTCCTTGGAGGTGGAGGACAGGGCGGCTGATCCGGCAGGATGACAAGATCGACGACGGATCCTCATCTGATGCGGTGGATGAGGGACGGCGAGCTATTGCGGTGGACGGCATCGTCAGGGAAGAGTCTTCGGCTGGGCGGCGGTCGGCAAGCCGACCGAGGAGCATGGGGTTTCGTGGGTTTTGGCGGCCTCGGTGTACGAATGGGGGGCGAAGGGGAAGGTAGGGGGAGCCATGGCTTAGGGACGCACTTGTCCGAAATGTAGGGTTAGTTACCAGCGTACCCCCATCGGTTTTGACACCGTGACGTCGAGCCGACATTTTTGGCTAAGGGGTAGAAGGGGGATTTCGCGTGTCTGGGCTGCGGGACTGATTTCGGATGAGGAGGGAGTTTTCGCGCGCGTCAAAATTTCGGGATAACAAGGCATGGCGCGGGTTGAAGAGGCGGGAGTTTCAAAGCAGATGAGACAAAAGATACTCGAGATTAAAATTTGGGATAACAAGGCGCGGATTCCTTGTTCGGCAGAACAAACTTAACGTGTACAAAAAACAATTCATCCAAGACACAAGAGAGTCATGTCCCCTTTTACTATATTGCTATAAATGTCATTGAAAAAACTACAAGAAAAATGTAAAAAAAATCAGGAGAACAAGATTACCCTGTACAGTACCAAATCGATCATCCAAGACACAAGAGAGTCATGTCCCCTTTTACTATATTGCTATAAATGTCATTGAAAAAACTACAAGAAAAATGTAAAAAAAATCAGGAGAACAAGATTACCCTGTACAGTACCAAATCGATTCGCACTTCCCTCAACAACAACAAAAAACAAATCAATTTCCACCAAAAGAAAGAGTCATGTCCCTTTTTATATGATTACAAATGCCAGGGTCTCGAATTTCAATTTTTGAATCCACGTTATGTTCAATTTGAATATATTGCTAGGTGACCTTGTGGTTTATAATGGATGTAGTCCTACATTTTGATCTTCCATCATATATGAACATTTTACTCCACCCTATGAACATATATATTGTCATCTACCATCTAGACTAAATTTGAATCAATTTTCCTTATTTGAATATGATTGTTTTCAAGTTATACAATCATTTAAATATTATCTTGATAACAAAAAATATGCATATAGCAGTAATCATATTTCATTATAAACTACATGTAACATATGATCTCCAATTCAAATATTTGTATTCATTTCATGTTGAATTCAAATCAGAGTACATTGGTCTAGGTGGCGAGATGTTCGGGATAATCTAAACCCTATTTTCATATGTATATAATTCTTGGCTGAATTGGGACAAGTTTTGGTATGAGCTTCTTGCAAAATCGGAGTTTCTCTCAACAAGCCTCGTAGTTTCGAGAGGGAACGTGACACCTTTGTGTGCGAAATAATATATTCTGCCTCCCCCTAGATTTTCTTTACAGAGGCAACATAGAACTATATGAGTGCCCTATTAAATTTTGGAATTATTCCGGGTTCGTTTGGCCTTTTTTATACATTAATAGAGTTTCTGGACATTTAATGTGCATAATCCAAATTTGAACTACAAGCACATGTTCCGGTGCACCAAAGTTGGTTGAAAAATCACTTGTGTGTCCTTGGGTGAATTTCTAGGTCCCATGCAAGAAATGGGAATGAAATTCAAACACCTGGTTGTCGTGACTCGGCCGAGAACATCGAGAAACCTTGGTTCTTAAATTCATGTAAATCCAAAACTCGCCTGGAAATCATGAAACTTGGCATGGTGTCATATCATGGCACTAACATGCTGTGGTAAAAAATTGGGCCGATTTGGAACAAGATTTGTTATAAGCTTCTTGCAAACCGGAGCTTCTCTCAAGAAGGCTCGTGGTTCTGAGAGGGAATGTGTCACCTTTGAGTGTGAAACGATATACACTGCCCCCCCCCTTGAGTTTCTTTATAGAGGCAACATAGAACTACATGAGTGCCCAGTTAAATTTTGGAATTATTCCGGGTTCGTTTGGCCTTTTTTATACATTAATTGAGTTTCTGGTCATTTAATGTGCATAATTCAAATTTGAACTACAAACACATGCTCCCGTGCACCAAAGTTGGTCGAAAAATCACATGTGTGTCCTTGGGAGAATTTCTAGGTCCCATGCAAGAAATGGGAATGAAATTCAAACACCTGGGTGTCGTGACTCGGCCGAGAACATCGAGAAACCTTGGTTCTTAAATTCATGTAAATCCAAAACTCGCCTGGAAATCATGAAACTTGGCATGGTGTCATATCATGGCACTAACATGATGTAGTAAAAAATTGGGCCGATTTGGAACAAGATTTGGTATAAGCTTCTTGCAAACCGGAGCTTCTCTCAAGAAGGCTCGTGGTTATGAGAGGGAATGTGTCACCTTTGAGTGTGAAATGATATACACTGCCCCCCTTGAGTTTCTTTATAGAGGCAACATAGAACTACATGAGTAACCTGTTAAATTTTGGAATTATTCCGGGTTCGTTTGGCCTTTTTTATACATTAATTGAGTTTCTGGTCATTTAATGTGCATAATTCAAATTTGAACTACAAGCACATGCTCCCGTGCACCAAAGTTGGTTGAAAAATCACATGTGTGTCCTTGGGAGAATTTCTAGGTCCCATGCAAGAAATGGGAATGAAATTCAAACATCTGGGCATCGTGGCCCGGCCGAGAACATTGAAAAGCTTGGTTTTAAAATTCTTGTAAATCCAAAACACGCCTGAAAATCATGAAACTTGGCATGGTGTCATGTCATGGTACTACCATGTTGTGGTAATTTTTTTGGCAGAATAGGAACAAGTTTTGGTATAAGTTTCTTGCAAACCGGAGCTTCTCTCAAGAAGGCTCGTGGTTCTAAGAGGGAACGTGTCACCTTTGTGTGCATAATTCAAATTTGAAATACAAGCACATGCTCCAGTGCACCAAAGCTGGTTGAAAAATCACATGTGTGTCCTCGGGTAAATTTCTAGGTCCCATGCAAGAAATGGGAATGAAATTCAAACATCTGGGCATCGTTGCTCGGCTGGAAACATTGAGAAACTTGGCTTTTTAATTCCTATAAATGCGAAACACGCATGAAAATCATGAAACATGACTTGGTGTCATGACATGGCACCAACATGTTGTGGTAATTTTGCTGTCCGATTTGTGAAGGCGCACACATTAACAATCCCGAAGATTCCGCTAAGTCATCGAGTGGTTGACCAGTCTCGCGCTTTATCATGACAGTCAGTTTTCGGCTTTCTCTAACGAGGTGCTCATCCGGATGAACCAGGGCACAATCGCAATAGTTCTCCCGGTGCCGCCTTAGCCGATAGAGCAGAACGTAAGGTAGCAAAACACGGGAGCTAGGCAAACCCAACATTTGACCAAAGACATGATTCAGAGCTGATGCATATAAGGCCAACCTCGCGACACCGACACTCCCTAAGGTATTCGGTCTTTATAACATATTCTGGTTTGAACAATGCCCTTAATAATAAACCCCGAGTGTCCAGGTACGTGCAATATTCTGACGTGGCGAAATGCCAATAACGCCATCATCCTTCTCGGTTGTATTGAGTATCCGGAGAATGTGAACAACAAGAGACAGTAAAAAAGGTTTACGCAGGGTCTTAATCTGAAAAGAAACCTTTGAGCGGGTCCCTGCTGCACGTTTGCGCCTGTGTCTCTGTTGTGCCATGTCCTGGACAGGTGTAGCACGATTGTCATCTATAAAAGAGAAGAACTTAGGTGAAAGTTGTCGTGCCAAAAAAATTGGGTAATCTAGATAAACCATTAAAATTCAAGATAAGTCAAGTTGAGCCGAACTAGCCCTGATTACACGCGGGAAGCCCCTGGTACCGTCTATGAGGGTTTAACCATCAAACCAATCTCAGGTATATCTAGTGATGCGCCGGACTCGTCTAACCGTGTCCGCAGTCTTGATGACCTGTCATTTATTCTGGTTGGTGAGGCCGTCTAGTGCTTGGCTGTTAAAGCCGCCGCACGTTCTTCCGCGTGTATAGAACACTCAATATTTCCGCTAACTATGATGGTGCCACGTGGACCAGGCATCTTAAGCTTAAGAGAAGCATAATGTGGTACCGCATTAAAACGAGCGAAAGCTGTTCTTCCGAGTAGTGCTTGATAGCCGCTTCGGAATGGAGCAATGTCGAAGTCTAACTTCTCACTTCGGTAGTTGTCGGGTGAACCGAATACAACCTCTAGTATTAGAGAGCCCGTGGAGCGGGCCTCTGGGCCTGGTATTACTCCCTTGAAGGTAGTATTACTGTGGCTGATTTTTGTCGGGTCTCTCCCCATTTTGCGGACCGTGTCCTGATATATCAGATTTAGACCACCGCCGCCGTCCATAAGGACTCGTGTGAGATGGTATCCATTTATTATTGGGTCTAACACCAAGGCAGCCAATCCTTCATGCCGGATGCTTGTCGAGTGTTCCCTGCGATCAAAAGTGATCGGGCAGGCCAACCAGGGGTTGAACTTAGGGGTGACGGGCTCTATGGCGCGCAAGTCTCGGAGTGCATGTTTGTTTCTCCTCTTCGTCACGTGGATCATGTTTACTATTTTAAACTTTGGTGGGAATTTTTTCTGTTCTCCAGTGCTTTGCTGGCGAGGTTGGTCCTCGTCTTCGCTTGGTGTCTCCCTCCCCTTGTGTTCAGCATTTAGCTTACCGGCCTGCTTGAAGACCCAACATTCTCTGTGGGTGTGATTTGCAGGTTTATCGGGGGTGCCATGAATCTGACATAGTTTGTCTAGAATCTTGTTTAGGCTGGATGGTCCATCTCTGCTGCCTTTGAAAGGCTTTTTCCGCTGACCTGGTCGAGAGCCCCTGAATCCGGTGTTTACCGTCGTATTATCTGGGCTATCTTCTTTATTTCGACGCTTGCTTTTACTGTGTCGTGGTTTTCCATTGCCATCCCTGACTTCAGATGTGCTTGGGTCGCTGGTGCTACTGCGGGCTAACCAGCTATCTTCGCCCGCGCAAAAGCGGGTCATGAGGCTTGTCAGGGCTGCCATTGTTCTCGGTTTTTGTTGGCCGAGGTGTCTGGCGAGCCATTCGTCTCGGATGTTCTGCTTGAAAGATGCTAAGGCTTCGGCGTCCAGGCTGTCGACAATTTGGTTCTTCTTAGTAAGAAACCTGTTCCAAAGCTTTCGGGCTGACTCTCCGGGCTGTTGAATTATATGACTTAAATCATCTCCATCCGGAGGTTGGACATAGGTCCCTTGAAAATTAGCCCAAAAAGCATCCTCGAGCTCCTCCCAACTTCCAATTGAGTTTTCGGGGAGGCTTTTCAGCCAGTGCCAAGCTGGTCCTTTAAGCTTGAGGGGCAGGTACTTGATGGCGTGGATATCGTCTCTGCGAGCCATATGGATATGGAGGATAAAGTCCTCAATCCAAACCCCAGGGTCTGTGGTCCCGTCATACACCTCTATGTTCACTGGTTTGAATCCTTCTGGAAATTCCTGGTTCAGCACCTCATCAGTGAAACATAGGGGGTGTGCGGCACCCCTGTATTTGGATGTATCACGGCGTTCGGACGGTTGTAGTATTCGGTTTTGATTTTGTGCCGGAGCGCGCTTCCTAGATTCATAGATGGATCTGGTCATACTGGATTTTTGGCGCAAGTCCTCACGTAGATCGTGTGTTGACTTATGTGCAACCTTGTTAGCTGCTCTATCGCGGCCACAAGGTGGTTGATCCGGCCAGTTGGCCATTTTATCTTTCGGCTATGTAGGCTCTACGGCCTCATCGTCGAATTTAGGTAATAGCTTGCGCTTTGGATAGCTCTTTGTGTGGTAACTTCCACCATACTTTTCTTCGTTGTCGAGCACTTTGTTCCACCTGCTGTTGAGCGTATTTTGTGTGGCCTTAAGCCTTTGCTTCTGCTTCTTCAAACTCCTTGCTGTGGCAATAATCCTTCTGCGGAGGTTCTCTTGTTCCAAGTGCCTTTCCCGGAGGATGTGTGCATCTTCGTCCGGACTGTTTTCCTCCCTAGAGGGGGGTTGATGAGGTTTATCCTTGGCGTCGCCATGTTCGGACATTGGATCCGTACTATGTTCGCCATTTGCAGTTTCATCGTGCTCTGCCGCTGGGTCAATGTGGTCGTCGTTTCCTCTGGAGTTGACTGGAATGTTATTTTCTCTTGCGTTGTTATCGCTGTTTTTGCCGAGGCGGGATTTTGAGCGGCGCCTATGCCGATGCTTTGCTTGCTTCTCGAGGGAGCTATTCTTCGCTGCATGCTAGCGTTCTTCCTCATTGTTTTCTTTGGGTGTATCCACCATGTATATGTCATGTGCTGAAGTAGCTGTCCAGCGCCCTGTGGGCCCTGGTTCCTGTTCCTCTCCTGCATCGTCGTCCATGTCGTGGATGTCTTCGGAGTAGAAATCGAGCATGTCGGTTAAATCGTCGACAGAGGTTACTAAGTGGGTGGTGGGTGGGCAGCGAATTTCTTCGTCGTCCGCATCCCATTCTAGCCGAACATAGTTCGGCCAAGGATCTCCTGACAAAGAGAGAGACCTTAATGAATTTAGCACGTCGCCAAAAGGTGAGTGCTGAAAGATATTCGTGGAGGTGAACTCCATGATCGGTGCCCAATCAGATTCGATAGGCACGGACGCAGGCGGCTCGGAGTCCGGGGCCGGAGACGAATCGAGTGGTTTGGCAACACAGCTCTCGTGAGGATTGAAGTCAGTATCCATCTCCATCGCCACTGAGACTGCGGCCTCCGTGGCGGGGTCTATCCCCCCGTCCTCGGATGGCACAATTTGCTCCGGATTGAGGGTCGGAGTAGTTGCAGGTGTGATCTCCCGAACAATGTCCGATGGCAGAGTTACGTCATGCTCGCTGTGATTGTGCGGCGCACCTAACATGGGCTCGAATCCGTCGAAGATCAAGTCTCCGCGGATGTCGGTAGTGTAGTTTAAGTTTCCGAACCTGACCTGATGGCCAGGGGCGTAGCTCTCGATCTGCTCCACATGGCCAAGCGAGTTGGCCCGCAGTGCGAAGCCGCCGAATACGAAGATCCGTCCGGGGAGGAAAACCTCACCCTGGACCGCATCGTTACGATGATCAAAGGAGCCATCAAGCCTTACGGTGACGGCACAGCGGAACTCTCAATGAAAGCACCAATGTCGGTGTCAAAACCGGCGGATCTCGGGTAGGGGGTCCCGAACTGTGCGTCTAAGGCAGATGGTAACAGGAGGCAGGGGACACGATGTTTACCTAGGTTTGGGCCCTCTCGATGGAGGTAATACCCTACTTCCTGTTTGATTGATCTTGATGATATGAGTATTACAAGAGTTGATCTACCACGAGATCGTAGAGGCTAAACCCTAGAAGCTAGGCTATGGTATGATTGTTGTTGTCCTACGGACTAAACCCTCCGGTTTATATAGACACCGGAGGGGGCTAGGGTTACATAGAGTCGGTTATAAGGAAGGAGATCTACATACCCATATTGCCAAGCTTGCCTTCGACGCCAAGGAGAGTCCCATCCGGACACAGGACAAAGTCTTCAATCTTGTATCTTCATAGTCCAACAGTCCGGCCAAAGGATATAGTCCGGCTGTCCGGAGACCCCCTAATCCTGGACTCCCTCACACTGGGAGTGGAAGAACTGTCCATTTTCTTGGCAGGGCCAGTACAAAGGGCATGTCAGGGCATGCATTGTCATATTAGAAGTGGTGGCTTCGCAGGATCTTTGGATATGGCATTCTTTCTTCAGCATGGCAGATTCTCACAATGATATCAACGTGCTGCAGCGTTCTCCAGTCTTCACAAGGGTTGTAGAAGGCCACTTCCCACCTGTCAACTCTGAGATCAACGTCCACCAGTACAACAAGGGATACTATCTAGCTGATGGTATATGTCCTAAGTGGTCAACTTTTGTGACGTCAATCTCGAAACCCCAAGGTGAGAAGAGAAAGAGATTTGCCCAAATGCAAGAGAGTGCTAGAAAGGATGTGGAACGTGCTTTTGGTGTGCTTCAATCTCGGTGGGGTATCGTTCGAAACCCTGCGCTGTCATGGGATGAAACAAAGCTTTGGGAGGTGATGACTGCTTGTGTGATCATGCACAACATGATCGTCGAGGACGAGCGTGATGAGAGTATCTTCGACCAAGGATTTGATTATCAAGGTGAAAATGTTGAGCCCTGGACCAAGAACTGGCCAAATTCGAACAATTTGTCCAATTCCACCTTGAGCTGCGTGATTGGCACACTCATTTGGATCTTCAAAATGACTTGGTTGAGCACGTGTGGGATCGCATTGGCAACCAATAGATGTATTGGTTCATTTTTTGTTCAGTAAAGACATTTTCAATTTGGTTGTAAAACTATTTTATTAGAGACAATTTCAATTGGGTTGTAAAACTATTTTTATTTTCAAACAAATATTTGGACGTGCAAACTAGTTTTGATATGAAAATATGGGAATTTTTGGCCCTGGCGGACAGGATGGGGCAAAAGGATGCGGCCGCGCGCTGGGCGCACGGCCACCGCATCCCAGGACTGGCCTGAACACGACCCCATCTACGTACCCAAAGGGACAAAATTCGGGAATACCGGACGTCCATTTGGGGTCGCGCGGTAGAGTTGGCCTTAATGTAAGGGCGCATGTAAAATGAAGGAATCACACTGTTACCTTAGGGACATGTCTAACCAGTGTTATTGTTAATCTAATGCCTCCAATGATATGATGCAATTAAACTGTGTTACAAATGGTACTCCTACTATTTCCCCCAGTATGATAAGTACGTTGCTCCTTTACGCTGCTAAGTGTCCTAGTGTCCCCATGGTCCCATGCCCTTAAACCAACTCTTTAGCTGTTGTTGATTTATTGTATCTGGTAAACAAGCAATGCCACCATTAAAGTAATCCCATATTTGACGAATGTCATTGTTGATCGTAATGCTTCCGGTAACATGAAACATTGCTGACATTTTAAAATTTCTACTGTCCTTGCGAGATTGCCATGAACATAATTAAGATGCTTCTTTTCATTTCATGTATGTTTTGTATATTCTATTGACCAGCAACTGTTTACTTTCTATCTTTCTGCGCAGATAGGGATATCCATTTCACCTTGTTGCTATTGTGACCTTTTGGTGAACTTCACAAAACACTCTTTTTTGGAACGAGTGTCTTGTGCAGTTCAATTAAAATGTCACATGGGCAACATCTCTCAATTTTGGTGGACCTGCACAAAATGGTGATTGGAGTTTCCAAAATCTCCGTCAAATTCTGCTGGTAATCTCGTGCAACATTTTATTAGCCTTTGCAAGATGAGCCATCACTGTCACCACAATGGCACTTTATTCTAGTGGAACTGCACAAAAGGATTAGCAAATTATAGTTGCACCTTATATGAGCAGGACAACCAACCTTAATGTTCCTCAATTTTAGTGCAGCTACTAAAGAGCCTGCCAACTCACGAGAGCAAGTACTTCTTGCTAGCTGAATGATGCAATCTTTGCTTCATTTCAGGTGAACTGCAGAAAAAGGCGCATGAATTGAATCATGGAAGTCTAGACAGGCCTCATATGAGTGGAGCTGCAGGTTGAGTTCAAGGAGTGCCACAATTATAGTAATCAGGCTCTTCTTATTTGTGTTGTGCAAACAGTAATACTCAACTACAGATGTTGTGACGGTCAACAGCATTCACCAAGTTCTTCGGTTGTATGACACGGCTAGCCAAGATGGATTTAGTCCTGATATTCACTTTATCAAAAGGCTCTAATGGGTTGGTTCTGAATCTTGCAAGCTGGGAATCAATGAGATGTGTAGGCATATTTGTTGTACTTATGATTTGAATCTTATGTGTTGGTTATGAATTTTGCAAGCCGGGAATCAATGAGATGTGTAGGCATCTTTGTTGTACTTATTATTTGGATCTTATTTGGTGGTTCTGAATCTTGCAAGCTGGGAAACACGGCATGATGATGCAGAGGAGAACAACCATAACAAACAGTTCAAACTTGGTAGTATTATCTGTGTGAAAGTGCCAATACAGACCCACTCGTGAACCGACGTGTGGCCGGAGTATGTTTCTTAATGGAGGCGTTTGGATGCGCCGAGGGTGCATCTTCTACCGGGCGTGCAACACACGTGGGATGGGAAGTAACTGTTGTTGCCCGTACACACTCAGTTTACTATTGAATCCAGTTCCCTAAGAGCTAAAAAACGAACTGCTGCCGCTGCCTACCCACTCGTTCACTTGAAGAGACTCCAATGGCGATCCGAGGGGTGAGTCTGCTAGATATGGACTTCAATAAGGAGTTCCCCTTTGAGTTTGCCATTCAATCCTATGGCTGCACCAAGTTGAATGTGATGTACACCAACGATCCGGACTCGGTGAAGCTCTGCCTCGCCGAGTTCAAGCAGTACCTACAGGATGAGAAAGCACAAGGTCGCAGGACTTAGACCTTGTGCCCATGCATTCGTCTCCTGATAGGGACCAATAGATCGCCGTCGCCCAGGTATGTGTGCGGGACGAGGTTCTCGTCTACCACTGCTATAGGGCCATTAGAGGTTCTGGAGCATTCGCCCGTTTCATTGGCAGCTCCGACTGCACCTTCGCTAAGGTGGAGAGAAGGAAGAACACGACGATTTGGCCATCTGGTGCAACAAGCTTGTCGACATCCACAAGCAATACAAAATCATCGGCAACGGGCAAGAGAAGGACTTCGTGGTTGACCTCGCCGAGACCATCATCGACCCCTGATATGCCAACATGAAAGAAGACAACGATACCAAGGACCTGAACACGTGGGAGGTACCTCTGAATCTAGCCTACATAACCTACGCGGCCAAGGACTCATACGCATGCTACGACATGTACAGGCGGATCTTGGACATGAGGGCGTGTCTGCTTCCCGTAACCGACGAGTACATGGACAGCTGCAGCGTCATGATCAAGCGTCCTAGGAAGGTATAGATGTTGTACTTTATCTATTTATAAGCACCTTTATCATCTAAGTGTTTCATGCATTAGCCTATGTGTCGTAATTATCTGTTTTGTCTAAAATATTTCTTTTAAGAACTCATTAACCTGTTTGCTTTTTTTAGTGGCTATTTGCTTATGTATGTAACTAGTTCACTTGTCCGTCTAAAAAACTAGTTCACTCGACTGTTGTGCTTTGAATCTCCTTCGAGTAGTAGTTCTTCTACTAGATATTACAGGAAAAACATATATACATTTTATGAAGTCCAGAAAAAAATACCTAGGTCGATGTCTAAAGCTATGGAAAGATATTTGGACGAGCATATCTAACCAATGAAATATATTTAAAGCTAATTCGGCAAACAGATTTGAGTGGTAGATTATGGCAGGCTGTTTTAGCAGTCAATGAGGCCGAGCACATAGCCATCGAACTATCGAATGCCATCGCAGCAACAAAGATCGAGTATAAAATAGTGTAGAGCTATTTCACCTAACAGATTGGCTACTAGACCATGGCAATCTACATCACAATAAATATATGGCAGGATATTTTAGCAACTAATCGGGCTTGGCATGCCATCTCAACTAAGCAGATTGAGTGCAGAACAGGGCAAGGAAGCTTCTTAAGCAGAGCATATTGACTATAAACTACTTCGGCAAACAGTGAGATTAACAACGTCTATCAGCTAACATTCAGCGCTACACCGACATGCACGGGGCCTTAGTCTAGAGTGCACGTACCGTGGGATAAGCTGACCTCCGTGCGTCTCCACATGAATGTCGCCAGCGGTGGCGGCGTTGACCACATAGCGCCTCCACAAGAACGTCGCCAGCGGTGGCGGCGCGACTTGAGGACGGCAGTCTACGAGAGCATACTATGGGAGCGAGGGGATCGCCGCATGTCCCCTCGACAAACCACGGCGCCGACGTATCGGCGCGGCGGGGAGGGCGGCTTTGGCGGAGCGAATGGAGTGGAGGGCGGCTTTGGCAGAGCGAATATCGTTAACAGGAAGGTTACCCATGATCACTTCTGATGAGTCCTCTGCCTGAGCTGCGTTCATCATGTTGACCTTTGCAAACTTGGCATTATGCTTGACCACTGCGGTGCTGGCAGATCTCACAGGAGGAGGAGGAAGACGCCTCTGGTTGAAGCATTTGTTTGCATAGTGACCCTTCTGCTGACACTTGTTGCACGTGACCTCTGAAAGCGGAAGGTGATACGAAGCACTTGACCTTGGAGCTTGAGACGAAGTCTTGTTCTGAAAGCCTGGGTTGGGTGGGTGGGAAGATCCATTGCCACCTTTGCTCTTATGCTGATAAGGCTGACGAAACGGAGGAGGAGGCAACCAATACTTTTGCTGCTTAGCTGCCACTTGAGTTGAGGAAGAAGGAGTAGCATCCCCGACTCTCTTCTTGGAAGCATCGCACTTGAGCTGAGCAACCTCTTGCTTTACTGCCATATTGTAGAACTCATCATACTTCTTCGGCTCAAAAAGCACAAGAGCTAGTTGCAGATCTTCTCTGAGGCCACCTCTGAACTGATAAATCCTGCTCTTCTCGTCACGGACGTCTTGCTTGGCGAAGCGAGCGAGCTTCTGGAACATGATGTTGTACTGGTAAACAGACAAGCTGCCTTGCTTCGGATTGCGGAACTCCTCACGCTTGCTCTCAACAACACTCTGAGGAATGTGGTGAGCTTTGAAGTCTTGGCAGAATTCATCCCAGGTAATCAGGCGACCTCCTCTGAAATCTTTGTATTGTTGATACCACTCTGTAGCTTGGTCTTTGAGTTGGAACGAGGCAAACTTGACAAAGTCCTCAGGCCTGACGTTGCTGCACTCGAAATGTTTGCAGATATCCACGAGCCAATCATCAGCGTCTGTTGCCTTGACACAGTTACTGAAGGTCTTTGGCTGGTTTGCGAGGAACTGGTTGAGTGTAGCAAACTGATTCTGATTGTTGCCATGGCCTTGATTTCCTTGGTTATGCTCTTGCAAGAGTTGCATAAGCATCTGCGTGTTGGCGTTGGTAGCGGCCATCACAGCTTGCCATGCCTCCGAAGGTGGAGGTGGTGGCAGCGGATCCGGATTCTGACGCATTGGAGGAGCCATCCTGAAGAGGGTGACATCCATTAGCATCTTGAAAGACATATATTCAAGCTGAATAAAATGGATCGAAATTGCAACATATAGTCTTAACATTCGAACAAGAATGGACGAATGCATTCCAAATTAAATGGTCACACTTCCATAAATTTAGAAGCCACTTAGGAAGAGGTAGAAGAATAAAACAACAAGGTACGGATATGAACAAATACTTGGTAAGGTTACCCAATCACAAACCAAATATCTGCGAAAGAAATACTAGAGCTACATGAATTCCCACCTATGGAACTCTCGAAATTTTCCGGTTATGCAATCAGGTGTTGGGGATACAGGGGAAGCATAATATCTCACCCAAAACTAGCAAATCCTACATCCAGTTGTATCCATCCTTCAACACATAACCAAGAAACCTTCGGAAATCATTTACCTCAACCTTCGAAAAGCATCCGTTATACGAGTTATGGCAATACTCCCGAACTCCCGCCCCAGTACTAGGTGGCGTCGAGGTTATCTCACCAACAACTGCATAAAAGAGATTTTCGATGTCGGAGAAACTCAGGTATTCCAGAACTGCAACGATAAAATTGCGACGACAACACCTCGGAGCTCAACTCCCCGGGACACTGGCACAACCCCTAAATGTCAGGAGGCACCTAGAACAATGTTCTCGTCACAAAACCATCGAAACAATTCCAAGATACCCGCGTGATCCTAATTTTTTTAGTGAAATTTGATAAGAGAATAGTCAAAACTCTACGCCGGGATGCCTCACCAGAGCGACGAAGGGACTGAGGAGTAAAAAGAATCCTACTCTCTGATATATATATATATATATATATATATATATATATATAATCCTAAAAGACTCAAAACATTTTTCTAGACTCAACAACGCCAGCGATTCGATCAAGCAGGGGGCTCCTAAGTCAGGGAAGGCTCAGATTACCAAATTGTAACACCCACGATGCGGCTATATCTCCCACGTGTCGGAGCACGACTTAGAGGCATAACCGCATTGTAGGCAATGTCGCAAGAGGGGTAATCTTTACACATCCCATGTACTGAATAAGAAAAGAGGTAAATAGTTGGTTTACAATCGCCACTTCACACAATAACATAAATAGCATTACAATCATCCAGATACAATCAAGGTCCGACTACGGAACCAAAATAAAGAAAACCCCAAATGCATAATGTCCCCGATTGCCCCAACTGGGCTCCACTACTGATCGTCTGGAAAGGAAACGTAGTATCGTCCTGAGTCCTCATCGAACTCCCACTTGAGCTCAGTCGTATCTCCTGGAACAGTATCATCGGCACCTGCATCTGGTTTTGGAAGTAATCTGTGAGTCACGGGGACTCAGCAATCTCACACCCTCGCGATCAAGACTATTTAAGGTTATAGGTAGGGAAGAAGGTATGAGGTGGAGCTGCAGCAAGCACTAGCATATATGGTGGCTAAAATACGCAAATGAGAGCGAGAAGAGAAAGGCAAGGCACGGTCGAGAAACTATGATCAAGAAGTGATCCTAGAACAACCTATGTTCAAGCATAACACGAGACCGTATTCTCTTCTCGGACTCCGCCAAAAAGAGACCATCACGGCTACACACGTTGTTGATCCATTTTAATTAAGTTAAGTTTCAGGTTTTCTACAACCGGACATTAACAAATTCCCATCTGCCCATAATTGTGGGCACGGCTTTCGAAAGTTCAAATCCCTGCAGGGATGTCCCAACTTAGCCCATCACAAGCTCTCACGGTCCACGAAGGATATTCCTTCTCCCAGGACGGCCCGATCAGACTCGGCATCCCGGTTACAAGACATCTCGACAATGGTAAAACTAAACTAGCAAAGCCGCACGAATGTGCCGACAATTCCCGATAGGAGTTGCACATATCTTGTTCTCAGGGCACACCGGATGAGCGCTCCATACAACTAAAACCAAACCTCGAGTTTCCCCGAGGGGGCGCTGCAAAGGGCTCTAGTTTGGACCAACACTCAGAGGAGCACTGGCCCGGGGGTTTAAAATAAAGATGACCCTTGAGTCCGCGGAACCCAAGGGAAAAAGGCTAGGTGGCAAACGGTAAAACCAAGGTTGGGCCTTGCTGGAGGAGTTTTATTCAAGGCAAACTGTCAAGGGGTTCTCATTATAACCCAACCATGTAAGGAACGCAAAATCAAGGAACATAACACCGGTATGACGGAAACTAGGGCGGCAAGAGTGGAACAAAACACCAGGCATAAGGCCGAGCCTTCCACCCTTTACCAAGTATATAGGTGCATTAAAGTAGACAAGATATAATAGTGATATCCCAACCAAGGTTGTCAGAATCGCGATTTTGAATCGGATCGGAGCTCTGATGGTAGGATCGCAAATCGTGGAATCTTCACTATCAGGATCGTAAAAACGTAGATTCTATTAACTAAAATCGTAGAATCAAAGGGATTAGTTTGGATCGTAAAGTCGTAGAATCGTATAACAGAATCGCGATTCTGACAACCTTGATCCCAACAATAAACATGTTCCAACAAGGAACAAACTCCAATCTTCACCTGCAACTAGCAACGCTATAAGAGGGGTTGAGCAAAGCGGTAACATAGCCAAACAATGGTTTGCTAGGACAAGGTGGGTTAGAGGTTTGACATGGAAATATGGGAGGCATGATAAAGCATGTGGTAGGTATCGTACCATAGGCATGGCAATAGAGCGAGCAACTAGCAAGCAAAGATAGAAGTGATTTCGAGGGTATGGTCATCTTGCCTGCAAAGTTCTCTGAGTTGAGGTAAGCTTGATCCTCGTAAACGTTCTCAACGGGTTCCTCGATCACGTACTCATCTCTCGGCTCTACCCAAAGCAAGAACACAAGCAAAGGGAACCACGATCAACCACGGTGCAATGCGCAAACCACATGATGCAAAAGATGGCATGCTATGCGGGATGTGATATGCAATGCATATGTGTGCTTCGGAAGGGAAAGATTGAACCAGGCCTCAACTTGGAAAACCAAGAGTTCCGCTGGAAATATGAGTTGATTTCGGTCAGAATCGATATAAAGATCACCGGAATCGGATGCACGGTTTGCAAATGGCAAGCAAAACAATAATGGCACAAAGCTGCGATTAACAACACGATGCCATCTAAATGCATCAAGAAAAATAAGGTACTGCACTCTAACATAGCAACAAAGCACATGGCAGTGATCCACTCAAGATGTTTGACAAAATATGAACACTGAGCTACGGCTAAATCACACAATAGCAGGTTCAAACAAGCATGGCAAAAGAGCAAAAGATATCAGGTTCACAGACTTAGTGAAAATAACATGTCAGGATTTAACATCAGGAAGCAATGTTTAGAGCAAGATAACAACATGCTACAGGAACATATCATGCCAAATCAAGGCATGGCATGAAGCTACTCAAAGCATATAACAAACGTCCCTTACTGACCATAAGCCAAAAGGGATCAGAAAATACAATGGCAACCATGTAAACATAGCAAGTTTCGTTAACAGATTCCGACTTGGCAGAAAACTGGAACATGTCAAAACAGAGTTACATAGGCATGTTTGCGAGCTCGATGCACTCACCACAAGGCATTGCATGAAAAGCTAAGCATACACCCAGCAAGTAGACATGATAAATAAGCTAACCGTGGCAAGAACACTCTCATAGCATGCATGGATCAACTACAACAACCTCGGCAAAATTGATTAACACGTAACAAATCTGCCAAGAACATTTTGTAGCAAAAGTAGAGCAAGATTGAGTCATGCTAGGGTGCTCCATAATTGCCAACAAAGACATGGATGGATATAACATAACAATATCTCAAAATCATCCATACTGAACATGCTCAAAAGAGGCATGTATCACTCTGTAGCAACAAGAATACATGGCATAAAAATATCATCAGGGAAATGACTTAGAAGAATTCTAAGTCCCTGAAATCAGCAACATCACAAGAGATACTTTGCATGCTTGTGCTAGTCACCACATAGATCACAAAAATACATGGCATACACCCCTATAAAGATGGCATGTCATATAACAAAACACATGTAGGGCTCAAGGTCATAGGAGGCACACATTAAACATGGCAAAAATGACAAATGCCCATAATCTGTTAAGAATCTGAAACTAACATTACATATCACTCTTGCAATAGCATTTAGGGCATCAAGATGAACTCAAATGAACATGGTGCAATGGAATGAAATGAAGTGCACATCCAGACGAACAATTTGATATGCTAAACGCCCAAAATGGAGTTACGGGTGCAAAGTTATGGCATGATGAAAAAATGCTAAAATTATTAGGGACTTGGAGGAATGAGGTCAACCCTAGGGTTCGTCCCAGATCTGGATCGGCACGCGAACCGAGGTTTGCCGGGGCTTCACCGAAGTTCGAGGGAGCTCGCCGGCGTTGTGGGGGAGGAGTCGCCGGAGCAAGGGGAAGATGGATCTGGTCAGCCCGTGGCCGGATCTGGCCGTAGTCGAGGTGGCCGGCGTCGGGCGGCGAGCTGGGCGGCGGAGTAGGAGGCGGGCGGTGAGGCGGCGGCCGAGCGACATGGCGGCGTGGGACTTGCGGCGGCGCGGCGATCGGACTTGGCGGCGGGGACGGCAGGGCGAAGACCCGGGCGGCAGAGAAGACGACGGGCCTCGGGGGCCCGTCCCGGGCTCAGGCGGGCCGCGGCGCGGGAGGTGGCTGGTGGGACACATGGCGCCCTGTGGTTGGATGCGGGCGGCGGCGCGGCATGTCCGGCGGCGGACGGACACGTCCGGCGGTGGAGGGGACGTTTTTTAGGGTTTCATCCGCAAATGAAGGAGGGGGAGGCCTATTTATACATAGAAGGAGCTAGGAGGCTCCAAATTGAGCACGGTTTTTGACCACGCGATCATGATCGAATGGCCGAGATGATGGAGGGGGTTTAGGTGGACTTTGGGCCACTTTGGAGAGGTGTTGTGCTGCAACACACACGAGGCCTTTACGGTTCCTCGGTTAACCGTTGGAGTATCAAACAAAGTCCAAATGGCATGAAACTTGACAGGCGGTCTACCGTTAGTGAACCAAGGCCGCTTGGCAAGTCTTGGTCCAATCCGAGAACATTTAACACCCGCACACGAAAAGTGGCAAAAGGGGACGCTGGAGGACATAGGAGCGCCAGAATGCAAAATGGACAACGGGGAAAATGCTCGGATGCATGAGACGAACACGTATGCAAATTCGATGCACATGATGACATGATATCAGATGCATGAAAAAGACAAAAGCAACACGACGACAAAACCCAACAACGAGGAATATATCATAACTTAGTGCCAAAAATGGCAAGAGTTGGAATACAAATATGACAGGTTACATACGGGGCGTTACAACACTCTACCACTACGAAAGGATCTCGTCCCAAGATCTAGGACTGGAAAAACTCTAGTTATTCGGAACGGAGGTGGTCCTCGTGTTCCCAGGTGGCTTCACGGTCGGAATGATGTGACCTCTTCACTTTTAGGAATTTGATAGACTTGTTGCGAGTCTTGCACTCAGTTTCTTCAAGAATAGCAACGGGATGCTCACGATAAGACAGGTCTTCTTGGAGATCAATCTCTTCGAAGTTGATGGTGCGGTCAGGAGTCTTGAAACACTTGCGAAGCTGAGACACGTGAAACACGTCATGCACATTTGCAAAGTTGGACGGAAGCTCAAGTTGATAGGCGAGATCGCCTCTTTTGCCAATGATCTTGAAAGGACCCACGTATCTAGGGGCAAGCTTCCCTTTGATACCGAAGCGACGAGTACCTTTCATTGGAGAGACGCGGAGGTAGACATGGTCTCCGATCTCGAAAGCCAAGTCACGATGCTTGCTATCATAGTAACTCTTCTGGCGCGATTGCGTGGCTTTGATATTTTCACGAATGACTTTGCACATTTCTTCAGCCTCTGTGATCAAGTCATTTCCAAGAAGTTGGCGTTCACCAGTCTCTGACCAGTTAAGAGTAGTATGACACTTTCTGCCATAGAGAATCCCGAATGGGGCCTTGCCCGAACTCGCTTGGAAGCTGTTGTTGTAGGAGAACTCGGCATATGGAAGACAATCTTCCCACTTCATACCGAAAGAAATGACACATGCCCTGAGCATATCTTCAAGAATTTGATTGACTCGCTCGACTTGGCCACTAGTTTGAGGATGAAAAGTTGTGCTGAAAAGAATGTTGGTGCCCATGGCCTTCTGAAAAGAATCCCAGAACTTGGAGGTAAAGATGCTTCCACGATCTGAAGAAATCAACTACGGAATGTCGTGCAAAGAGACAATCCTGGAGGTATATAGCTCTGCCAACTGAGCTACTGTGATAGATTCTTTGATAGGAAGAAAATGAGCCACTTTAGTGAGCTTGTCGATGACAACGAAGATAGCATCATTGCCACGCTTGGAGTTGGGAAATCCAGTCACGAAGTCCATCTCAATATGGTCAAAGTTCCATTCTGGAATGGCAAGAGGTTGGAGGAGACCATCTAGTCGTTGGTGTTCTGCTTTCACTCTTCTGCAGACATCACATTCATTCATGAACTGAGCAATCTCGCGCTTCATTCGAGTCCACCAATACGACTGCTTGAGGTCATGGTACATCTTTGTACTTCCAGGGTGAATAGGGAGGAGTGAATTATGAGCCTCGTTCATAATGACTTTACGAAGGTCACCCTTAGGAACAACAAAGTGATCCTCGAAGAATAGAGTATCATTGTCATCAAGGCGATAGCACTTGTACTTGGGTTGACTCTTGGCAATCCCAATATTCACCTTCTTCACCATAGCATCAAGAAGTTGAGCCTCGCGAATCTGATCTTCCAAAGTAGGAGAGACTTGGAGGTTGGCAAGGAATCCTTGAGGAACAACTTGGAGATTTTGTTTGCGGAAAGCTTCACAAAGCTCTGGTTGGTAGGGCTTGAGAATCAAACTGTTGCAGTAAGCCTTTCTACTCAAAGCGTCAACAATTACATTGGCCTTGCCTGGAGTATATTCAATACTCGGATTATACTCTTGAATCATCTCGACCCAACGAGTCTGCCTGAGGTTGAGGTTGGGCTGAGTGAAGATGTACTTGAGACTCTTATGATCAGTGAAGATGTCCACTTTCCTTCCCAACAAGAGATGTCTCCGTGTTAAAAGATCATGAACAACTGCCGCCAACTCGAGGTCATGAGTGGGGTAGTTCTTTTCATTGGGCTTCAACTGGCGAGAGGTATAGGCCACAACTTTCTTCTCTTGCACTAAAACAGTACCGAGACCTAGAAGGGAAGCATCACAGAAAACCTCGAATGGTTTGGATTCATCAGGAGGAGTCAGAACTGGAGCTATGACTAACTTCTTTTTGAGGGTGTCGAAAGTGATGTCACATTCAGGCATCCAGACACACTTCACATGCTTCTGGAGAAGGTTGGAAAGAGGATTCTCGATCTTAGAGAAATTCTCAAAGAACCTTCGACAATAGCTTGCGAGCCCAAGGAAGCTGCGGAGTTGCTTCACATTCTGAGGCGGTTCTCAATTCACAATTGCAGACACCTTCTCAGGATTAACAGCTATGCCCTTGGCGGAGATGATATGCCCAAGGTAGAGAACCTCATCGAGCCAAAACTCGCACTTTGAAAACTTCGCATAGAACTGATGTTCTCTGAGTTTGTCCAGCACCAATCTCAAGTGCTTGGCATGATCCTCCTTGTTCTTGGAAAATACCAAAATGTCATCAACATAGACCAAGACGAAGTCATTTGTGTAGGCGTTGAAGATGAAGTTCATCATGCGAGAGAATGTTGGAGGAGCATTGACAAGGCCGAAAGACATGACAGTGTATTCATAGGAACCATAGCTTGTCTTGAATGTTGTCTTGGGGATATCTTGTTCACGAATGCAAATCTGATGATAGCCCATACGGAGATCATGCTTGGAGAATACTTGAGCACCTTTGATGTTGGGAAGTGGGTACTTGTTCTTTATGGTCTTCTTGTTCAATGGACGGTAGTCGACACAAAGTCGGTCCATGCCATCCTTCTTCTTGACGAAAAGAACACCACAACCCCATGGAGAAGAACTTGGTCGGATGAGACCCATACGCTCTTGAATATCGAGTTGTTTGTTCAGCTCCTTCAACTCTTCAGGTCCAAGCTTGTAAGGATGTTTGCAAACAGGTTCCGTGCAGGCTCAAGATCAATGACGAATTCAACTGGCCGGTGAGGAGGCATTCCTGGAAGATCTTCTGGAAAGACGTCTTGATATTCACAAATGACTGGAATCTGAGAGATGGCATCCAACTCACCCTTCTCATTGAGAGAAAACAGTCGAATGGTATCATCACGAGCGGCAAAGACGATTACATCCTCAGACGAATGTGTCAATTGAATCTACCTGGCAGCACAATCAAGCTGAGCCTTGTGCCTAGAAAGCCAGTCCATTCTGAGAATAAGATCAATATCCGAGTCACCAAGAACAATAGGAGAAGCTAGAAATTTGTAGTCGCCCAACGTGATGGTAACATCCGGAACCATGGAGTTAGCGTTCATGCGTTTACCCGGTGAGACAACTGCTAACGGACTAGGCAAAACTTAGAAAGCCAACTCATGCTTAGATGCAAATGGTCTTGAGATGAAACAATGCGATGCACCAGTGTCAAAAAGAACTTTTGCGGGGATATCGTTAACAGGAAGGTTACCCATGATCAGTTCTGATGAGTCCTCTGCCTAAGCTGTGTTCATCATGTTGACCTTTGCAAACTTGGCATTATGCTTGATCACTGCGGTGCTGGCAGATCTCACAGGAGGAGGAGGAAGACGCCTCTAGTTGAAGCATTTGTTTACATAGTGACCCTTTTGCTGACACTTGTTGCACGTGACCTCTGAAAGCGGACGGTGATAAAGAGCATTTCACCTTGGAGCTTGAGATGAAGTCTTGTTATGAAAGCCTGGGTTGGGTGGGTGGGAAGATCCATTGCCACCTTTGCTCTTCTGCTGATAAGGCTGACGGAATGGAGGAGGAGGCAACCAATACTTTTGGTGCTTAGCTGCCACTTGACTTGAGGAAGAAGGAGTAGCATCCCTGACTCTCTTCTTGGAAGCCTCGCACTTGAGCTGAGCAGCCTCTTGCTTCAGTGCCATATTGTAGAACTCATCATACTTCTTTGGCTCAAAAAGCACAAGAGCTAGTTGCAGATCTTCTCTGAGGCCACCTCTGAACTGATAAATCATGCTCTTCTCGTTAGGGACGTCTTGCTTGGCGAAGCGAGCGAGCTTCTAGAACATGATGTTGTACTGGTAAACAGACAAGCTGCCTTGCTTCGGATTGCGGAACTCCTCACGCTTGCTCTCAACAACACTTTGAGGAATGTGGTGAGCTTTGAAGTCTTGGCGGAATTTATCCCAGGTAATCACACGACCTCCTCTGGAATCTTTGTATTGCTGATACCACTCTGTAGCTTGGTCTTTGAGTTGGAACGAGGCAAACTTGACAAAGTCCTCAGGCCTGACGTTGCTGCACTCGAAATGTTTGCAGATATCCACGAGCCAATCATCAGTGTCTGTTGCCTCGACACAGTTACTGAAGGTCTTTGGCTGGTTTGCGAGGAACTGGTTGAGTGTAGCAAACTGATTCTGATTGTTGCCATGGCCTTGATTTCCTTGGTTGCGCTCTTGCAAGAGTTGCATAAGCATCTGCGTGTTGGCGTTAGTAGCGGCCATCATAGCTTGCCATGCCTCCGAAGGTGGAGGTGGTGGCGGCGGATCCGGATTCTGACGCGTTGGAGGAGCCATCCTGAAGAGGGTGACATCCGTTAGCATCTTGAAAGACATATATTTAAGCTGAATAAAATGGATCGAAATTGCAACATATAGTCTTAACATTCGAACAAGAATGGACAAATGCATTCCAAATTAAATGGTCACACTTCCATAAATTGAGAAGCCACTTAGGAAGAGGTAGAAGAATAAAACAACAAGGTACGGATATGAACAAATACTTGGTAAGGATTACCCAATCACAAACCAAATATCTGTCGAAGAAATACTAGAGCTACATGAATTCCCACCTATGAAACTCCCAAAATTTTCTGGTTATGCAATCAGGTGTTGGGGATACATGGGAAGCATAATATCTCACCCAAAACTAGCAAATCCTACATCCAGCTGTATCCATCCTTCAAGACATAACCAAGAAACCTTCGGAAATCATTTACCTCAACCTTTGAAAAGCATCCGTTATACGAGTTATGGAAATACTCCCGAACTCCCGCCCCAATACTGGGTGGCGTCGAGGTTATCTCCCAACAACTGCATAAAAGAGATTTTCAATGTCGACGAAACTCAGGTATTCCAGAACTTCAACGATAAAATTGTGACGACAACACCTCGGAGCTCAACTCCCCGGGACACTGCCACAACCCCTAAATGTCAGGAGGCACCAAGAACAATGTTCTCGTCACAAAACCATCGGAACGATTGCAAGATACCCGCGTGATCCCCAAAATTGTTTTAGTGAAATTTGATAAGAGAAGAGTCAAAACTCTACGTCAGGATGCCTCACCAGAGCGACGAAGGGACTGAGGAGTAAAAAGGATCCTACTCTCCAATATATATAATCCTAAAAGACTCAAAACATTTTTCTGAACAACGCCAGCGATTCGATCAAGCAGGGGGCTCCTATGTTGGGGAAGGCTCTGATTACCAACTTGTAACTCCCACGATGCTGCACATATCTCGTTCTCAGGGCACACCGGATGAGCGCTCCGTACAACTAAAACCAAACCTCGAGTTTCCCTGAGGGGGCGCTGCAAAGGGCTCTAGTTTGGACCAACACTCAGAGGAGCACTGGCCCGGGGGTTTAAAATAAAGATGACCCTTGAGTCCATGGAACCCAAGGGAAAAAGGCTAGGTGGCAAATGGTAAAACCAAGGTTGGGCCTTGCTGGAGGAGTTTTATTCAAGGCGAACTGTCAAGGGGTACCCATTATAACCCAACCGTGTAAGGAACGCAAAATCAAGGAACATAACACCGGTATGACGGAAACTAGGGCGGCAAGAGTGGAACAAAACACTAGGTATAAGGCCGAGCCTTCCACCCTTTACCAAGTATATAGGTGCATTAAAGTAGACAAGATATAATAGTGATATCCCAACAATAAACATGTTCCAACAAGGAACAAACTCCAATCTTCACCTACAACTAGCAACGCTATAAGACGGGCTGAGCAAAGCGGTAACATAGCCAAACAACAGTTTGCTAGGACAAGATGGGTTAGAGGTTTGACATGGCAATATGGGAGGCATGATAAAGCATGTGGTAGGTATCATAGCATAGGCATGGCAATAGAGCGAGCAACTAGCAAGCAAAGATAGAAGCAATAGGGTGAGGCGGCGGCCGAGCGACGCGGCGGCGTGGCAAGGGACTTGCGGCGGCGCGACGGCCTGACTTGGCGGCGGGGACGGCGGAGGAGATGACGGGCCTCGGGGGCCCGTCCCGGGCTCAGGCGGCTGCGGCGCGGGAGGTGGCCGGTGGGAGACGTGGCGCCCTGTGGTTGGACGCGGGCGGCGGCGCGGCGTGTCGGGCGGCGGAGGGGACTTTTTTTAGGGTTTCATCCTCAAATGAAGGAGGGGGAGGCCTATTTATACATAGAAGGAGCTAGGAGGCTCCAAATTAAGCATGGTTTTCAACCACGCGATCATGATCGAACGACCGAGATGATGGAGGGGGTTTAGGTGGGCTTTGGGCCACTTTGGAGAGGTGTTGGGCTGCAACACACACGAGGCCTTTACGGTTCCTCCGTTAACCGTTGGAGTATCAAACGAAGTCCAAATGGCAGGAAACTTGACAGGCGGTCTACCGGGAGTGAACCAAGGCCGCTTGGCAAGTCTCGGTCCAATCCGAGAACATTTAACACCCACACACGAAAAGTGGCAAAAGGGGACGCGGGAGGACATAGGAGCGCCGGAATGCAAAACGGACAACGGGGAAAATGCTCGGATGCATGAGACGAACACGTATGCAAATGTGATGCACATTATGACATGATATGAGATGCATGACAAATACAAAAGCAACACGACGACAAAACCCAACAACGAGGAATATATCATAACTTAGTGCCGAAAATGGCAAGAGTTGGAATACAAATATGACCGGTTACATACGGGGCATTACAGTGATACTTAAGGCGGATTCAAAATTTTGAACCGGTGATCATAGCATCCGCAAATCATATATAAAGGGTATTCAATATTAGTTTCGCTTTTGAACGTACAATATACTCCCTCCGATCCTTTCTAGTTTACATCTAAGTTTTATGTGTAGTCAAAGTATCTCTACTTTGATCAAACTTACAGAAAAAAGTATCAACATTCAACAATGCCCAATCAATATTGTTAGATTCGTACGTACTCCTAGATTTGTATTCAAACAGAGATGGTTTCCAATTTGTTTTAAACCACGTGAATGTGCTTGTTCTCGTGCATGCTCTCCTACTAGGATTTCGCCACGTATGGCCAGTCCAATAGTAACTTTTTTAACCTCCCTGTCCAATAGTACTAGTGGAGTACTGACAACATGTGTAGTAGAGTATGCAATGCTCATAGTACTTCCTCCTTCCATTTATATAGGGCGTAAGAGCAAGTCTAATAAGGCCTAGTAAGCAGGCTATAAGACTTGTCATGTCATTAAAATCCTACTTGGAGGAGTGAGAAGAGAGGAGAGAGAGTGAAGCGGGCTCTTATATTCTACAGCCCGACCATAACACATAGATCAAGAAAAAAAGAATGCATGCAACTCTCTTCCAATCATATACCTTGCTCATGCAAATATTAAATGCTTAGAGCCAACCAAATAGCCATTAAGAGCCAACTTACATGGCACTTTTGCTGATGTGAAGGAGAGAGATGTGAAAAAGTAAGGGGAGTGAGCTCTCATGCAAGAGCCTAGCTATATACGCATTCCTAGGTAAATACAATAGCCAACCTTTTATATTATTTTTTTGTGGGAAATAGCCAACCTTATAGCCCACACTATTGTATGACTGCATATAGAAGATGGCTATAGATGACGTGGCAGTTCCTTATAGCCATAGGCTGGCTATATTATTAACCATGCTCTAATGCGTTTTTCAAAACCGTCTTTGACTATTGACAAGATTAATAGTACATGAGATGTATAATGTGAAAATTATATCATTGGAAGCTCCTTTCACATACAAATTATGCTTTGTGTAAGTTGCAAGTCATATATTATTACTCTAACATTTGGTCAAAGTTGGCCTCGAAAAACGCATTAGGCCCAGTAGATGGAAGGAGGGAGTAGTAGTGGAAGTGGATCCTCTGACGTATGATCCCTGCCTTACCCTCCCTTTCGGTCACTTACTGGCGGACCCATGCTTGCTAGGCCCCGCATGTCAGTTACTCAATGGGTTCGGCCACGTCAGGGGATCCTATTCCGTACTATACTCCCTCTGTTTTTATTTACTCTGCATAAAACGGAGGGAGTGGTAGTATAAATGACGCGGGCGGGGGAGGGATGTCGGTTTGCTCTCAACTACGGTCCCACAAGCGAGCGAAAACGCAAGACAAAGCGCGTTCCATTCGGTGAACGACGTGGAGGGTCCAGCATGCCTGGGTGCAACGGGAACGCGAGAAGAGTGATGTACAGTCAAAACCGATTGACCGATCATCACCGGAACCACTATTCACACCAGAACCTTTGCTGCTCAGCCTACGCCAGCCACTGCCCCAAAACCACACCTCCTCTCCAGCCCATTCCCCCACCTTTCGATCCCCTAGCTTGCATGCCGGAGTAATGGGCCACGGGTAGGCCAACCCGGCCCATAACCTTTCAAGACATTGGGGCAGGCTGCGCCCCTCAAGACCCCAAGACGAAGAGCCGCCTTCTAAGGAGACGACGGCAAGACGGCCGACTGACCACTCACGGCCGAGTCCTAGGGACGACTGCAGGGATAAGCCGACTCCTGACTGGCGACTTCCAGAGAAGCCGGCTTTGGGGAGTCGACCTGCGACTCCAACAAACCCCATGACCTCATCAAGAGGGACGGGGCATGGGAGTGGCTACAGTGAAGCCCACTCCCGCCCCTTACCAAGGGCAGGCATGGCCACAACACGCCATACCCCGGAAGATCTCCGTGCGGCATGGCACTGTTGCCATACCGGCCCTAACATCAGCACCATAGGATCGAGTCCTGTACCCACGACGGCTTGTCTGTACAGCCCAAAGGCAGCGGGTCCCACCAGTCAGTGAGACCCCAGGAGACGGCAAGAGGACCACCAGTCGGACTCGTCGGGAGTCGGCCCCGGGGAGTCGGCCGAGCCCTCCCCCGGGGCCCACGCGCCATTAATCAAGATGTGATGGAGAGTGGCAATAGTGATCGCCCGCCAGGCGGCGGGGCTGTCGCCACAACCCCATGATGAAGCCCACGTCATCAGAAGCACGGCTATAGTAATCAGCAGCCGGCAAGACCCGCCCGCGGCGGACGCGGCCTATCAGCTCCGTACCAGGCCAGTCGGCGGGCCCCAGCGATCGGCGGGAAAGACGGAGGCCAGAGGCGCTGACGGCTGGGCCCGCGTCCAGCCGGATTACCATTGTACCCCCGGGGGGTAGGCCTATATAAACCCCCCGGGGCACCCATGCAAAAGGTTGGAACCCATTAGCTCTAGACTAGATCATATAGGAGGGAGAGATCTAGCCTTGCCTTCTCCTACCTCCAGGAAACAGCTCAAGGAGCAATCGTGTAAACACTTTGCCATAGTGATCATGCGGAGACACCGCAGAGCAGCAGTAGGGGTATTATCTCCCCGAAGAGCCCTGAAGCTGGGTAAGATTCGCCGGCATGCATGTCTTTGCCTCATCCCGTTTCCAGGCACCGGCGATGTTCTACTCGCCCCCACCATGATAAGCCATCCTTCGGCATATGTCGCACCTAACCCCCGACATTTGGCGCCCACCATGGGGCATGGTGCGCCGCCGTCCGGAGACCTGTTCTGGACGGGAACCCTTTTCCTCCCTGGCGAGCGCAGCCAGCCAAGCACTCCAGACGGGGTTTGCACCGATGCGCTGCGCGGCATTGAGATCGCCTGCGCAGCTAGCTGCTTGGCCGAACTTGTCGGCGAGGTTCGCCTCTCTGACGAACCTGCATCCAACGCAGGCACGGGCGGCTCCAAGAGCCTCCTCGCATGCCTCCTCGATCAACTCCACGTTTCCGGCGAGCCTGCCGTAGACTTGGAGTCTGTAGGCTCCACCGACCCGATGCTGGTCGACTACGACACCGCGTTGCTCGACGCGTTCCCCACCAATGTGGTGGTCTACGACGAACCTCTCCCTCGCGTGGAGAGCAACGGAAGCACCGTCACCGAGGTACTTGTCATCAGTCATGACGAGCTCCTCGGCGGAGGAGCGCACGACTCACTCGGCGCGGCGCTGCAAGACCTAACTGCACCCATTCTGGAAGACGCTGACGCAGAGACGTTGGAGGCGCGCCGCCTTCAGCTTGTTGAAGGCGCGAAGAAGCTGGCCAGCATGAGACGCTTGTCAGAAGCCTACCAGCGGGAGATGGATCGCGCCGTCGGTGGCTCGCCGGCCCCGGCGGGGCCCAGCCGCCTTGGCGTGGTCCAGCAGCGCGGTGTAGCCATCGCCCACCTGTTTGGGGCAAGCTGCCCTGTGTACGCTACCCCAGCAGAGAACATCCGAGCCGCCCAGGCGGCGGTGGATGAGCCGGACAATTTGGAGGGCGAAGAACGCCGCCTCATGATGGAGCAAGTCCAGCGGCTCCTCGACGCGGCTGCCGCGCAGAATGAGGTCGGCTGCCGCACGGAGGCGCCGCAGCGGCAAAACGACAACCTTCGCCGAGATCAAGGCGCGACGTCTCGGACGCCGACTAGCGGCGCCCGAGGAAGAAGAGACAAGGATCCGGCTGTCAGCCATAGTCGGACTTGCATTACCATAGAGCGCGACCGAGACGGCCGCCCGAGAGCAGTGGAATGACGGGACGACTGTCCGCCTCCCCCTCCTCGCAAGGAGAGGCGAGTCTCCCCGCCGCCTGTTGACCATCCGACTCTCGGCGACCGCCTTGGCCGCCGAGAGGGAGTTGGAGAGAATGATGCCCGCCACCGGATCGACCGACTTCACCGATCCCTAGCGCTGGAAGAAGAAGACGAGCTAGGTCCGCCTTGTTTCGGGCCCCGCATTCGGGACGAGCCCTTTCCCAGAGGGTTCATGCTCCCAAGAGACACGCCCAAGTATACTGGCTCCGTGAAGCTGGAAGACTGGCTAGTCGACTACTCCACAGCTGTCAGCATAGCAAATGGCAACAAGCGTGTCGCCATAAAGTACGTTCAGCTCATGCTCCAGGGCACGGCCCGGACATGGCTGAACTGCCTGAAGCCCCGTAGCATCAACAGGTGGGTTGATTTCACCGAAGCGTTCGTCCGCAACTTCACTAGCACGTACAAGCGTCCTCCCAAGCCTCGTCAGCTCTCCTTGTGCGTGCAAGTCCCCGACGAGTCGATTCGCGATTACCTCACGCGTTGGGCCGAGCTTCGGAACTCCTGCGAGGGCGTGCACGAGGTGCAGGCCATTGAGTACTTCACAGCCGGGTGCAGAGAAGGCACCCTCCTCAAGCACAAGCTCCTCTGTGACGAGCCAGAAACCCTCGACGAGCTGCTGATCATAGCGAACAAGTACACCACGGCCGACTCCTCCATGAAGGCGGAGATTCAAATCAACACGACTGGCAAAGTGGCCCCTCAAGCTCCAAGAACTCCGGTGGCAGACGCCAACCGGCAACAACAGCAGGGCGACCACAAGCACAAGGCCCCGCAGCCGGCTTCCAGCAGCCGGCAGGTCGCGACCGTTGAAGCCCAGCAGCCGAATGAGCAGCCTCCGCCCAAGCGACAGAAAGGCGGCAAGCCAAACTGGTTGCCGGCCTTCTCCTACGAGCAGACCCTGGATGGACCTTGCAAGTTCCATAGCGGCGCGAAGCCGTCGAACCACACCACCCGGAAGTGCCACTGGCTCACCAGGATCGCCAAGGGAGACGGCCTCCTGCCTCCCCCACCTGCTGGGCAGCCACCTCCGCCTCCGCCCCAACAGCCGGCTGTCAGGCCAGTCGGCGCAGTACAAGACGAAAACCCTGAAGAACACGGAGCCTACGTGGTGTTTACCAGTATGGCTGATGATCGACGCAGCAGGCGGCTGCAGCGACAAGAGGTGAATGCGGTAGCATCAGAGACGCCAGAGTTCATGCACTGGTCCGAGAAGCCCATCAGTTGGAGCAGGGCTGACCACCCAGAGGTGATGCCAAGTCCGAGCTCCTATGCCTTGGTCTTGGACGCCACCTTTGCTACGGATAGACGAGCCACGCGTTTCTCGCGGGTTCTGATAGACGGAGGCAGCAACATCAATATCCTGTACAAGGACACCATGGAGAAGTTAGGAATCAAGCAAAGACACCTTCAGAACAGCCGTACTGTGTTCCACGGCATTGTTCCTGGGCTTTCCCTGCTCACCAATCGGCAAGATCCTGATGGACGTCCTCTTTGGAGACAAGGATCACTTCCGCCGAGAGTCTGTTTGGTTTGAGGTGGTGGACCTCGATAGCCCATACCATGCGCTACTCGGCCGACCCGCCTTGGCCAAGTTCATGGCGGTCCCCCACTACGCCTACCTCAAGATGAAGATGCCCAGTTCCAGGGGAATTCTGACTGTAGCCGGCGACTACTGGAAGTCGTCTGCCTGTGCGGCTGAGAGCAGTCGGCTGGCTGAGCCCCTGGTAATCGCGGCCGAGAAGCGGCTCCTTGAGCGAGTTGTGGCGATGGCCGGCAAGCAGCCTGAGGTATCGCCCAACCCAAAGGAGTCAAAGGCTGAGGGTTCGTTCAAGCCGGCCAAAGAGACAAAGAAGATACCCTTGGATCCGGAGCACCCAGAGAGGTATGCCGTTGTAGGTGCAAACCTCGACAGCAAATAGGAAGGCAAGCTCGTCGATTTCCTCTGTGAGAATCGGGACATCTTCGCATGGTCCCCCAAAGACATGCCAGGTGTACCGACGGAATTCGCTGAGCACAAGTTACATGCCTGATCTGATGCAAAGCCGATCAGGCAGCCCCTGCACCGCCTATCAGAAGAGAAGAGAAGGGTTGTCGGAGAAGAGATAGCCCGACTCCTAGCAGCCGGCTTCATTATGGAAGTGTTCTTTCCAGAATGGCTAGCAAATCCGATCCTGGTACTGAAGAAGAACAAGCAGTGGCGAATGTGTATTGACTACACGAGCCTCAATAAGGCCTGCCCCAAGGACCCATTTGCTCTACCAAGAATCGATCAGGTGATAGACTCCACAGCCGGATGCGAGCTGTTGAGTTTTTTGGATGCATACTCAGGATATCACCCGATCAAGATGAACCCGGCTGACAGACTGAAGACCGCCTTCATCACACCGTTTGGAGCCTTCTGCTACCTCACCATGACATTCGGCTTGAGGAATACCGACGCCACCTTTCAGCGTTGCATGCAGAAGTGCCTCCTCAAGCAGCTTGGCAGGAACGCCCATGTCTACGTAGACGACGTGGTGGTGAAGATGGAAAAGCGTGGAACGCTACTGGAAGACCTCAAGGAGACCTTTGAGAACCTACACCGATTCCAGATCAAGCTCAATCCCGAGAAGTGTGTCTTCGGAGTACCAGCCGGCCAGCTCCTTGGCTTCCTGGTCTCTGAACGCGGCATAGAATGCAACCCAGTAAAGATCAAGGCCATTGAGAGAATGGAGGTACCCAGTCGACTGCTAGATGTGCAAAGGTTCACCGGCTGCTTGGCGTCCATTAGCCGATTCATCAGTCGGCTGGGCAAGAAAGCTCTCCCCTTATACCAACTCATGAAGAAGACCACTTTTTTCGAGTGGAACCATAAGGCAGACGAAGCTTTTCTCCAGTTGAAGAAGATGCTGACTACTCCACCCGTCCTGGCGGCTCCGACTCCCAAGGAACCTATGCTCCTGTACATCGCCGCCACCAGCCGGGTGGTCAGCCCGGTCATTGTAGTGGAACGCAAGGAGGAAGGCAAGGCACTACCTATCCAGAGACCGGTATATTACCTGAGCGAAGTACTGTCGACCTCCAAGCAGAACTACCCCCACTACCAGAAGATGTGCTATGGCGTACACTTTACTGCCAAGAAATTGAAGCCTTACTTTCAAGAGCATCCAATCACGGTGGTCTGCACGGCTCCGCTTGCCGAGATCATTGGTACCCGAGATGCTTCTGGCCGAGTGGCCAAGTGGGCCATAGAGCTGGCTCCCGACACCATCCACTACCAGCCCCGCACCGCTATCAAGTCACAAGCACTGGCCGACTTCCTCGTCGACTGGGCCGAGACCCAGTACCTACCTCCAGCGCCTGGCTCCACCCATTGGCGGATGCATTTCGACGGCTCCAAGATGCGCACCGGCTTGGGAGTCGGCGTCGTCCTCACCTCTCCTAAAGGAGACAAGCTCAAATACGCACTGCAAATCCATTTTGCCGCCTCCAACAACGTCGCCGAGTACGAGGCGCTCATTCACGGGCTCCGGCTTGCCAAAGAACTTGGCATCCGCCGGATCTTGTGTTATGGCGACTCGGACTTAGTGGTCCAGCATTCATCTGGCGACTGGGATGCAAAAGATGCAAACATGGCGAGTTACCATTTCCTCGTGTAGCAACTCAGCGGGTATTTCAAAGGGTGCGAGTTCCTCCATGTGCCAAGAAATGACAACGACCAAGCAGACGCCTTGACACGAATCAGCTCTACCCGCCAAGCAATACCATCCGACGTCGCCCTTCAACGCCTCCTCAAGCCGTCTGTCAAGCCTTCACCTGAATCAGACTCCATTTTTGTGCCGGCTCCTCCCGAAGACGTCGGATCCGACTCCAGAGCCCCGGCAGTCGGTACGGGGATTTTGGCAGATAGCTCCAAAGCCGCCACAGTCGAGCCCGGCCCGGGGACTGCCGCGGCGGACTCGAAGATTCCAGAACTCGACCCAAGGGCCGCGCCAGCCGGCCTGGGGACTTCATTAACCCAGCAAGCGGTTGTTGACTCCAAACCGCCGCCTCCCAGCCCAACCTCCCTCGTCCAAGTCGCAGTTCTGGTAGTCGAAGAAATAGCAGCACCCTCATGGGCCCAGTCCATCCTCAAATTCCTGGTAAGCAAAGAGCTGCCAAATGATGAGACCTCAGCTTGGCAAGTACAACATCGGGCGGCAGCCTACACCATAGTCAATAGAGAGCTGGTCAGGCGCAGCGTCACTGGTGTCTACCAGCACTGCGTAGAGCCAGAGCAAGGCCAAGCAATTCTCAAAGACATCCATCAAGGCGAGTGCGGTCACCATGCGGCTTCAAGAGCGCTCGTCGCAAAAGCCTTTCGACACGGTTTCTTCTGGCCGACTGCCTTAGAAGAAGCCAAGGAATTGGTCCAAAAATGCAAAGGGTGCCAGAAGTTCAGCTCCAAGCCGCACCAGCCGGCTTCTGCACTCAAGACCATCCCCATTGCCTGGCCTTTCGCAGTTTGGGGTCTAGACATGGTGGGACCATTCAAGACAGCACGAGGTGGCCTAACTCACTTACTCGTCGCAGTGGACAAGTTCACCAAGTGGATAGAAGCAAAGCCAATCAAGAAGCTAAACGGTCCGACTGCCGTAACTTTCATCTCCGATATCACAATTCGGTACGGCATACCACACGGCATCATCACCAACAACGGCACAAATTTTGCCAAAGGTGCCTTGGCCCGTTTTTGCACAAGACGGGGCATCCGACTGGACCTAGCGTCCGTCGCCCACCGACAGTCAAACGGCCAGGTAGAGCAAGCAAACGGCCTCATCCTGTCTGGCATCAAACCCCGGCTGATCGAGCCTCTAGAGCGCTCGGCTGGCTGCTGGCTCGACGAGCTACCAGCCGTCCTCTAGAGTCTGCGCACAACTCCAAACAAGTCAACCGGCTTCACGCCTTTCTTCCTCGTCTATGGTGCCGAAGCCGTCATCCCAACGGACATAGAGTTCGACTCCCCACGAGTCACCATGTACACCGAGGAGGAAGCAGAAGATGCACGACAAGACAGCGTCGATCTGCTGGAAGAGGGCCGGCTGTTGGCACTCAGCCGGTCCAGCATCTACCAGCAGAGCCTGCGCCGATACCACAACAGGAAGGTCAAGCTAAGATCTTTCCAAGAGGGCGACCTTGTGCTCCGGTTGATCCACGAACAGCCGGCCAGCACAAGCTGTCGGCGCCTTGGGAAGGCCCTTTCATCATTAGCAAAGTACTGGGCAACGACTCCTACTACCTGATTGACGCTCAGAAGCCCCGAGCACGCAAGAGAGACGACTCCGACAAGGAGACAGAGCGGCCATGGAATGCAAATCTCCTCCAAAGATTTTATAGTTGATGCAGTATGTACCATGCTACCTTTTGTATTAAAGTACCAAGACTTCGGGCCCCCTGAGACGAGCTCGGGGACTGCCCTCTTTTGTCTGTATGATAAAAATTATGCCTACAAGTATGTTACTCTTTTTTATGCCGTTTGGCACCGGGCTCGACAAGTCGTCCCGGGGACTTGCCGCCTTGCACTATGAAATGCTTCCTGCAGTCGGACAAGTAGTGTGTAAACGCCTAAACCGTCTCCTGTCAGAAGCCGCAGCTCGCAGAGCGACTGTACGGTTGGCAGAAGTAAGGTAGAATGGGCATTCGCATGAAAAATGACTAAGGACTCAAAGCATAAAGCATAGTTCAAGACGGCTTCCAGCCTTTTTGCAAACCGACCCTCGAGTAGTCGGATTGTCGCCTTCTATCCAACTTGCTCAAAAACTCTTAAAAACGGCTAAGTACTTGCCTTCCCAAAGTAGCCAAGCATTTGATCCAGCGGCAGTCCGCAGAGCGGCTGTCCGATTGGCAAGGCAGGCAACTAAGAGGAAGCGGCAAAGGAAAAAAGCCAAAAGAGCAATGAGCAAGAAAAGATAGAACTCGGATAAATATATTTACATAGCATAGGCCCTTGGCCGAATCTTCGAGCAGAAGTTCAAAATACACCCCGTTGGTGGAATTGTGCAAATTAACAAGTTCTTCAAAGACTACTGAAGCAGATAAAATAAATGTAAAGCGGCAGCTTAGGAAGCACCAGACGGATTCGGAGGGTTGGAGGAGGCGGCAGCGTCAGGCGTCGGGGTGGCCGGCTGGCTAGTCTCGGCTTGATCGCCTCCGACGACAGTCGGGTCGGTCGCACGCGGCTCGTTGCTGGAGGCGCGGTCGAGCTGAGGCTGGCCGTCTGCTCCGTCTTCTGGTGCCTCTGTCTCGCCTCCGTCCTCCGCCTCGCCTTCCTCCTCGATGCTGGAGCCAATCACCTCCACCGAGTCCTCGCCATAGTCTGGGTTCATCCCAAACCACTCCGGCGGTACCTCCTCGTAGTCTTCAGACCGCACAAGGACGAAGATGCTGGTGTCGGTGTACTCGGTGATCGCCGCAGCAAGCTTGACGAGGGCGTCTTTTGCAGCTGCCAGCTCCGGCTGGGCCTCCGACCGAAGTGTGGCCAGCCTGTCCAGATCCATCCTCGGATACCACGCCTTGACGAACTCCAAGGCCCTGCGCGCTCCAGCTCGGGCTGAAGAACCCTTCCAGGCCTCAAGACGACCAGCCACGACCTCTAGCCAGTCGGCCGTCAGGCTGGGGGTGCGCGGAGCCTGCATGTCCGGCCACAGGGCGGCAATCGCCTGGGCACTGACACGCTGAAGCCGGCGCAGCATCCGGTGAGTCGGCCGAAGGCGAGCCTCAATGCTCAGGATGTGCTCGTCAATGGTTCGGGGGGTGTCGGCGGCGATCTCTGCACCCTCCGCCCTCCGACCTTCACGGTCAGCCTCGATGGCTTAGATGGCAGCCTGCGAGTGCCTAGGAAAGAAGTCTGCCAAGATGGAAGAAACGAAGAAGCAAGTCAAAAACCAGGAGTCGGCACGACTTATAATCGGCAGCTCGAAGAAAGAAAGTAAAGAAACTCACCATCAACGATGTCTTCAATCTCATGGAAACCGGAGGCCAGCATCGCCTCCTTGTCAGACCAGGAGGAGTGCTCGCTCGCGAACTCGGCCAGGAGGGCGGTCTCCGTCTCTTCCGCCTCCCTCTGCGTCTTCACAAGCAGCTCCTTCTGCTCTGCCAATTGAGTGGCCAGCAGATCACGCTCCGTGGCGAGCTTGCTGCACTCCTCCCCTTTGGCGCGCAATGCGGAGTTGGCTTCGCTCAGCTGCTGTTGAAGAGCAGCGTTGGCTCCTGAAAAGAAGGAAGAAAGAAGGCGTTAAGTCATCAATAAAGAAGATCGCCGGGGAGATCCGTCCCAACTGCTCAGCAGTCGGCCCGAATCTCGGGGACTACAGCCCGCGGGTGCGCCAGCGCGCCCCCGCAGAGAAGAAAAAGGACTTACTCCGGCTCTTTGACAAATTGGCGGCCCGCTTGCCCAGCTCTTCAACATTACGGTTGAAGGTAGTGACGTGGAGGTTGTGGTAATCCTGCGTCAAGCGTTTCAGACAAAAATTCAATACCCAGAGTTCATCAATTGGAGTTCCGGGCCGCCTGCTCAGCAGTCAGCCCGAAACTCGGGGACTACACCCAGTGGGTGCGCTGGTGCGCCCCCACAGAGAGGAACAAGGAAACAAGGACCAAAGTAAAAAATATACCCGGACGGCTGCCCACGACACCAGGTACGCCTTGGTGCAGTTCTGGAGAGTGTCGCCCTCAGCACGAAGCTTCGCCTGGACGTCCAGAAGCGCCTGGTTCAGCGGCCCTGTGCCGCCTCCTCGCACCCACCCAATGGGCGCGGCGCTCGTCGCTTCGGCGTCTAGGATCGCCGAGCTGGCAGTGCCGGCCTCCAGGGGGCGGGGTGCCGAAGTCGCCTTCTCCAGACGGTGGCGCATCGGTGAGCCGACTTGGAGGAGTAACCTCGCCACGGCCTCGTCTTCGGTCGGCGGCACCGGTGGAACGATCACGTCCGGTGTAGAGGGGTCGCCGCCTTCCCTCTCCACGACGGGGTTCTCGCCGCCGGCTTTCCCAGACTACCCCGTGAACTCCGGAGGCGGCGGCGCAGAGTTTAGCGGGGTGACGAACACCGCTGATTGGCGGCGTGCGGCCTCCTCAGCCTGCCGCTTCATGGCGGCGGCGGCTTCGACCTCCAGGCGAACGGCCTCTTCTTCGTTGCGCTTCTCTTGCGCATTTCGCTCTGTCGCCTCCCGGAGGTCAGCAGCAGGGTCAATCTGCCGAGTGGTGGCGGACGTCTCCGCTGACCCCATGACGGAGGCGGCAGTGACCCTCTCAAGAGTGAGGGGAGCCCTGAAGTAAGGGAAGCAAGCAAAAGACTCAGGCAAAGCCACAAAGAAAGAATAAAACATTGAGACAGAATACTCACACGGAGACCAATGGCTGCTTCTTCACTTCCTTACGGAAGCGGATGGCCTTCGCAGCCGCCTCATCCCGCCGGGTCGCCGCAGCCGAACCCTTGGGCTTCTTCGGCTGACTGCCGAACAAGGTTGGCACAGCCCTGCGCTTCCTCCCGCCGCCTGGAGCACCCGACGCGGCAGAAGAGCCCGCGCCAGGCTGGCTGGCTCCTGGCCGATGGCGGGGGGCGACTTCTCCCTTGGCATCATCGTCAGGCCAGTCGGCGAAAGTGGCCGAAGGCCTGAAGTCGCCTGCTGTTCCTCCTCCTCCCTCAGCGTCGTCCTCCAGAGCCGCCGCCCCAGATCGGGGTCGTCGATGTCGCTCTCCGCCCGGTCGGCGAGGAACTCGCGGGCCGGCCCCGAGGTGCCGGCTGGCGGGTGGAGGAGGGGATTCTGACCAAAGCCGACTGGTCAAAACAAACTCGGCAAGAAAGAAGACAATCCAAAAAAAGAAAGGAAAGGTAACTCACCACGGGCGGGGGGTTGGCGCGGGAGTACGGCTCCTTGCCGAACCGCCAATCCTCCAGAAGCTTGCTGACCGAGAGGTAGTTCACCATGAAGGCCACCTCCTCGTGGGGCATGTCCTTGGTGCACATCCGACTCGGGTCGCGGTGCCCGCTCATTTGGCATATCATATGGGGGCAGCCTTGGAGCGGGAGAACTCGGCGCGCCACGAAGGCGGCCAGCAGGTCTGGACCAGTCAAGCCCTCCGACTGCGTCAGCACTCGGAGTCGCGCGATGGCGCCGTCTCCTGCAGGCGTTAGCGACTTGGCCCGGTACGACCAGTTGGGCAGTCTCCCAGCCGGCGGGCTGGCTTTAAAAGCCGACAGGTTGACCCAGTCGCCCCTCGTGGAGATGCTCCTGACGTAGAAGTACGATCTTTGCCACATCTTCACCGATTTTATCAGCGAGATGGAGGGGGAGGGGTTGTTGGCCCCTGACCATCGCACGGCGATGAAAGCGACGCACTGAGCCGGCACGCCTGCAGCCTGGGTGCGAGCTTGGAGAAGAAGAACTCCCCCCAGAGCTCGAGGGTGGGGAGGACTCCAAGGAAGCCTTCGCACAAGGCCACGAAGGCGGACAGCAGCACCATCGTGTTGGGGGTGAGGTGGTGCGGCTGGAGGCCGTAGAACTCCAGGAAGGATCGAAAGAAGCTGCTCGCCGGCAGCCCCAACCCGCGCAAGCAGTGCGAGCGGAAGATGACCCGCTCGCCCTCTTGCGGCGCGGGGGAAATCTCCCCCTTCGGCGCATGACACACCCGCACGTGATCCTTGCCGGGGAGCCGACGAGTCCGGCGGAGGAACTCGATATGGTCGTCGTGAACTTCGGAGCCGTCCCAAGTGCCGGAGCGCACCGGGGGAGGCGCGGCGGCAGAGGAAGAGCTCATCGCAAGCTGATCGCCGCGGCGTTCGTCGGAGCTTGGGCGCGCGGCGGAGCGAAGAAGAAGAAGAAGAAGAAGAAGGAGGAGAGCGAGGAGCAGTCAGAAGGAGGAGAGCAAGGAGTAGTGGGAAGGAGGGGCGCGCGTGCCCCCCTCTTTCCCCTACTTATAGCCTCGTGGGCTGCGAAGCCGAGGGGGCGGTCGTGGGATTTACTGCGCCCACGGCCCCACGACCCCCACGTTCCATGACAAAGTTACTGCGCGCAGTAACTCCACGGGAATCCCAACCGTCCGCCGGTGCTGCGGCGGATCCGCTCGGGCGCCGAGGGGCGGTAGTGGCGGGCCCCGCCTATGGGCATGTCCCGTCGCACGCATAGGCTAGCAGAATGGCCCAGCCATGTGTCATCGCATGACAGGCCTAGAATGGGCGGCGGCCCGGAGGCTTAGCAAGCACGCTACTTGGATCCCGCCGCGACGTTCAAAATCTTGTGCGAGTCAGAGTTGGGCAAGTCCGACTCCTTCTAGCCGGCCCGGCGGAAGTCAACCAAGAGCCATCTGTTGAGCACCCGGAAAGACAAACTGCTGAGGCTTCTTGGCCGATCGTCCGCGGCGCCTCACCAGCTTCGAGGACTACTGTCGGAGTAATGGGCCACGGGTAGGCCAACCCGAGGCCCATAACCTTTCAAGACATCGGGGCAGGCTGCGCCCCTCAAGACCCCAAGACGAAGAGCCGCCTTCTAAGGAGCCGACAGCAAGACGGCCGACTGACCACTCATGGCCGAGTCCCAGGGACGACTGCAGGGATAAGCCGACTCCTGACTGGCGACTTCCAGAGAAGCCGGCTTTGTGGAGTCGGCCTACGACTCCAACAAACCCCATGACCTCATCAAGAGGGATGGGGCATGGGAGTGGCTACAGTGAAGCCCACTCCCGCCCCTTACCAAGGGCAGGCATGGCCACTACACGCCGTACCCCGGAAGATCTCCGTGCGGCATGGCACTGTTGCCATACCGGCCCTAACATCAGCACCACAGGATCGAGTCCTCTACCCACGATGGCTTGTCTGTACGGCCCAAAGGCAGCGGGTCCCACCAGTCAGTGATACCCCAGGAGACGGCAAGAGGACCACCAATCGGACCCGTCGGGAGTCGGCCCCGGGGAGTCGGCCGAGCCCTCCCCCGGGGCCCATGAGCCATTAATCAAGATGTGATGGAGAGTGGCAATAGTCATCGCCCGCCAGGCGGCGGGGCTGTCGCCATGACCCCATGATCAAGCCCGCGTCATCAGAAGCACGGCTACAGTAATCAGCAGCCGGCAAGACCCACCCGCGCCGGACGTGGCCTGTCGGCTCCGTACCAGGCCAGTCGGCGGGGCCCACCAGTCGGCGGGGCCCACCAGTCGGCGGGCCCCAGCGGTCGGCGGGGAAGATGGAGGCTAGAGGCGCTGACGGCTGGGCCCGCGTCCAGCCGGATTACCATTGTACCCCCGGGGGTAGGCCTATATAAACCCCCCGGGGCACCCATGCAAAAGGTTGGAACCCATTAGCTCTAGACCAGATCATATAGGAGGGAGAGAGCTAGCCTTGCCTTCTCGTACATCCAGGAAACAGCTCAAGGAGCAATCATGTAAACAATTTGCCATAGTGATCATGCGGAGACCTCGGAGAGCAGCAGTAGGGGTATTATCTCCCCGGAGAGCGCTGAAGCTGGGTAAGATCCGCCGGCGTGCGTGTCTTCGCCTCGTCCCGTTTGCAGGCACCGGCGACGTTCTACTCGCCCCCACCATGATAAGCCATCCTTTGGCATATGTCGCACCTAACCTCCGACACTGCATCAGGCATACCCTAGTTCGCCAGAAAGCCATGGTGCACCGCAAGATCACGTACTACAAGATGCTGAAGCCGGAGCGCCGCGCAAAAATCACGGCGGCGGTCGGCGCCACAGACCTCCGTTCCCAAGCTTGCTTTGTGGCGGGCCAATCCCCGAGTTCTCTAGAGCCAAGCTACGAGGAGGAGGAAGCCGATCCAATGTTCATGGCGGTGGTCGCGGCGCAGAAGGCCCCCGATGGTTATGAGACGATGGACATCGACTTCGTGCCGGCTTCCGAGTCCCCCATGGTGCGGGCGGACCAGCGGTTCAACCTGGCGATACTAAAAGAGGACCGGGAGGCAGAGGCTCAACTCGACGCGGAGCGCGCGCATGCCGCTGCCATCGAGGCTCTCCTGCAGGCGGAACCGGATGTCATGGATGTGAACCGGGCGGTGGAGGCTCAACTCAACGCGGAGCACGCGGATGCCGCTGCCATCGAGGCCCTCCTGCAGGCGGAACCGGACGTCCTCGACTTGAACAGGGCGGCGAAGGCTCAACTCGACGCAGAGCACATGGATGCCACTGCCTTCAAGGCCCTCCTGAAGGCAGAACCGGACGTCCTTGACTTGAACCGGGCGGTGCTCTGGTCCATGCAGGGCGCCCGCACGCTCCGCGTGAAAGAGTAGCTGGAGGCCAAGGACAACCATGGTGCGGAGACACACGTCGGTAGCTACGGTTGGTTCGTGCCGGCAGCCAAAGACGACAAGGCCGTCTCATGCCGCGAGCGGTGATAGTTTTTATTTATGTTGTTGTTTTTAGGGATGTTTTGTTGTGTAAAAACATATATTGTTATGCAAGTCACCCAACTTTCATCATTTGGGTCAGTCTACCATTTCAGGCGGTTGGATGAATATCCTACGTCTCCTAACCCTTGTTCCTCACCTCTACTTCCCCAACAGACCACCGCACGGGCCGTACGGATCAACCCCAACATGTGGTTGGATAAACATAATGTTCGAACGAAAATTATCTGTCAGCGGTAGCACGTGTCAGTGAGGGTGCGTTCCCTTTGTTGGGTTTGCGGCGTGCAGGAGCGACTGTGTGAGGGTGCGGTGCGACCGCGGCGTGTAGGAGCGACCATGTGAGGGTGCGGTTTCATACAAATCATCGTTTGACGTGTCAATTAATGCGTATTTTTTTCTCCAAATCCCAAAGAGCTAACCGTCTCACTCCTCATCGCTTGATTAATGCAGCGTCATGCGAACAAACCTTCTCACTTCCGCATGCATGCAAGGGTATATTAATGTCCTTGGTTGTTAGTACGAGGCAAGCCCCATCAATTTTGCCTCGATTAGTGTTAGTGGCCTGTTTTCACATTTGGCTACACATTGTGGATGCCCTTAACCGTACCACTTGGTTTTGCTCCTGTGTGCTATCTATACAAATCTCAATTATATTGATCTAAAAAATTATAGAATCAAGATTAGTAAAATGGAGGTGATTTTGCCGCGCGGATGGCGGGGGAGGTTTCTTATTTTTAGAGGACGTTGGCCTAGCGGTTTGCTAACATGTGGTCCCACGTGTCAGTGCTTTACCAAGCCGATCCGCGTCCCACATGAGGCAGAACAATGGCGGAAGCAACACGTGGTTAACTTGAGGAAGATGAGGGAGAAGCGGATTCAGCAACGAGTGAAATGATGGTTTCTTCGTCCCTCCAACTTCTTTTTTACTAGCATTATTACTACTTCGTCCCTCCAACTTAACTGCGGGAAAGGTGCAGCTTTCTGATTTGTCGCCTCATTGCTCATTACTACGTCAGCGCCATGATTGGGGTGCTTCACCTCTGCTGCTCTACACTGTATTTCGGTATGGCACGTGGACCCGGTAGCTTGTTGTCCCACATTTCGGCGAAAGGGACTAGAACATTTATGAAAGCGAGCGCTCCACTCTTTCGACGGAGGAGTACACGACACAACGGCCCAGTGAACTGTCACTTGTATTGTATACTAGTACTATAGTTTTGCTATTTCGCACGATCCATCGATACAAACCCGATTAAACAGGAAAGGGCGGGATTTTTCCCACGCGGTAGATGATACTGGCCATACATTTCAAAGGAAATTTTAATGTATGCAAACTGAATAATTAAGTAACAATATGATATCTAGTAAAACTAAAAACACATATGATTTATTGTGTTAGAGTGTAGTAGTAGTGTTGTATTGCATAGTTGTTAGATGTAACATGCGAGAATGTGTAGAGATGTAGTTTTGGAGGGCCTACAGAGAGAAAGCATAATACAATCACCGAACCTCAGAATACGCTCATTACGGTCACTATATACGTTTTGTGGTGATTATACGGTCACTTGCTCACCGTTCAGCATCAGATTGCACTCTGTTCACCAGCCAAATAGTCTGTGTGGCACCATGTTGACTAGTTAAATTGACCACGTTCCTTGTGGGTCCCACCTGTCAGTTCACATAGGAAAAAGGTCAGATAAACACAAATTTACGCAGGCGCTACAAGACTCCAACCCGTGAGAGGGAATCACCTGGTTGTGTATGTGTCTGTTAGGGCCTGATGTGTGTGCATGCATGTGTAGGTTGAGCACTTGAGCGTGAGAGTGTGTGTTGGTTGTGTGGTGCATGCATGCATGCGTGCGTGTGTGCGTGTGAGTGTGAGTGTTGCGTGCGTGCGTGGCTGCGTGTGTACGTGTGAGCGTTGTGTGCGTGCGTGGATGCATGTGTTTGTGTGAGTGTTGCGTGCATGCAGTTCATGTGCATGCATGCGTGTGTGTATAATCACCACACCAGCTCATGTGTGTTAAAACAGATGGCTCAGCATACCAATACAAGGCCACCTTGTTCGTTGTGCCCGCGGTCATGACTTCGAACCACCGTCCAATATATTTTTTGTCCTTTGTTTTCATTCTTACTAGCAAGATGCCCGTGCGTTGCACGTAACATCAAAATGCATTTGTATGACTAGTTTATCTTATGAGAGAAAATGATGAATGAGGGAAGTCCTTATTTTCAAATGTGCAGAGGTGTGTGGGTACTTTTTTGCAAAACTGCCATAGTTTCCTTCCTATCCATCAGATATAAATCAGACGGCCTATATTGCAGGATGGCAGGCACACCATCATCACCAACTCTGTTTTTTATAAGAGTGTAGAAGAGTAGATACAAGCCGACAGGTGGGCCCAATGGTAGTGAGATAATGTGATGCAACACTAGAGGTGCCACGTGGAGCGTTTAACTGGTCAACTAGTCGTGTCTTGAGCAAATACAGAGTTGTACGGTGAGCCCGTGACTGTATAAGAACCGCAAAACGTAAATGGTGACCATATTGAGTGGATTCTAAAGTCCAATGTACGTATCGTGTTTTTCGCTCCAAATACAATGATCGTCACTGTATATATCGCGAGAGAAAGATGAAACATGCGTGAATGTGTTGGGGGCTTAATTTTAGAGGACCTGGAGATAGTTTGTGTGCGTACGTGAAAGGGGCATAGAGGGGGTGTTTGCGATGGGGAGAGAGATGCTCTTTGTTTCTATTTATTATGACTAACTTTATATATAGTAAAAAAAATAAAAATTAACGTTCATACTCTTCCATATAACTTTGTAATATTGTATATATGTAGAAATTCTAAAATAATTTTTTGGCCACACTTTATTGAAAAGGAATGTTGTATGCGAAATAAACGTGAAGAGAGGGCTTTTTAGATCAATGGGGTACGTGATGTAACATGTGTGAATGTGTAGTTGATGTATTTGGCAGGGCCCTACAGAGGTATGTGTGTGTATTATGTATTCAAGAGAGACATGGATAGAGGGGCCGGCAGGGGGAGGGGCGTGGGAGAGATAGCACGAGAAATGAGAGAGGTTTAGAGAGAGAGAGTAATATGATGTCACGACGAGTGATTCCCTTGAGTGTGTATATGCAAGGGGGGAGGGGATAGAGGAACGAGGAGATTTTTTTTGTGTGGTGTCTGTGTGGGTCTGTGTGGGTGTGAGAAGATAACGAGACCTAGGGGCAGAGGGTGTGTCACCGCATGAGGTCCGGTGGGTCGAGGTGAGGCCCTTGGTTCGGTTCCTACGCCACATTGGTCGGCCCGTGACGCATTTAGGGAGACCCATGGATGACTTGTCGTACAAGACAACAATAGCAGAATTGTGAAGGACTCTGTGTCCACTGACAAAGCCGGCTAGGATTTGTAACCCTGGGTTCTCGGACTAAGTTAAACCCCTTATCTATGATATCACTATTCATCCAACCTAACTTTAAGGGGCATCCTACAAAATGCTCTGCTAGAATCATACTCGTCGATTAGGAAGAGAGGTGTGAGACAATGCGTGAGAGACAAACCTAAAGATAATGTGCGTACAGGAGACACGTAGGTAGGTCTATGTATATAGAAAGGGTCGATGGGGATTGTGTGTGTATGCTTGTGATAGGAATAGTGCTTGTGATAAAGGTTAGTGAAAACAGTCGTAAATGGTTACAAGAGGGAGGGAGGGTTATATCGAGAGCATGTATGCGAGAAAGACACCTCGGGAGAGAGTATGTGAGCATGTGTGAGAGACCACCGATGGAGAGTGAAACTACACGTAAAAGACTGATGTACACATTGTTTAAAGATATAAATTGTATCCAAATATTAGGATGGCATCATGATATTTGCAATTCGCATAAGGAACGGTCATTGATCCATCAGACATCTAGATTCTATCGAATTTGAGCATGTCTATGTTATTATTCGACATAATTGACCCACATAGTTAGTATTTTGAACTCCAGACAATGCATCCTTTAGCAATTGAATATAAACGTGAGTATAGTTCATGTTGTGTGTGTAAAGCACATTATACATACGAAAGTTACACAATGAACATTATAAATAGCTAGCTATGAACTAGTATACATTTGAATTGAACTTAAGGTGGTTTAAAAAAATCAAATTCAACATGAAGACCATTCAATTATTTGAATTCGATATCCTGGCATTTGTAAATCATACCTAAATTATGGGGGCACCAATCTTTGCTCTGATAATAGCATATATAGTCGTGTACAAAATAGATTCAAATTTAGCTCCTCCATTCCAAAATAATCATAGTTATAGGATTTTCAAGTGTCAAATTTTCAAAAAGAAGTGGATAACTTAATGAGGTTTTCTAACATACAAGGTCATATTTAACGTTGTCTATTTAGGTCAATCCTCAAAGTTCAAGAGTACTCTAAACGTGAATGCTTCTGTTTTAAAACTTCGAACAAAGCGCCAAAAGAGCCTCTACTTGCCCGAAACCGTGTGAGACCAATGTTTGGTAGTAGATGGAAATTACTTTTCTAACTCCGACCTGTGAAACCTACCGGCCCAATGTCCAAAGGTCTAAACCGGGGTAGGTTTGTAGATTCATCTAGACGCCATGCAGCCGCCTCCGAAAAACATTCATACACAATGGCCGCCTAAGCACACATGCACACGTCCAAAATCGCTCCCGCCCACTATTTGGGACACTTGGGATTACCATCCTACCCCCGACCCGTAGTAGGTATGTAATTTAAGAGGGGGCAAAGTTTGTACTTTCCCCAAATTTTAAACAAGCGTGCCCCATCTGTTCAAAAAACCAAAAACCATGTGCGCCCCAGACCGAAACATGGTTCTCCCTTAGCTCCCGCCCATCTGATTCCCCATTCGTACTCCATGGGCGCCAAAACTACCTCTCCACCAGCCGCGAAACCCCAGCGTCCTCCGTCCACCACCCCATCCCACCCATCAACCACTGCCCTCCTCCATCACGCCAAAGCCGATACCCCGACGTCGTCATCCACCGCAACCTCAACTGCAACGCCCTGTGAGGGAGTCCTGGATTAAGGGGTCCTCGGGCACCCGGTCTGTGTAACATAGGCCGGACTAATGGGCTATGAAGATACAACACAGAAGACTTCTCCCCGTGTCCGGATGGGACTCTCCTTTGCGTGGAAGGCAAGCTAGACGTCTGGATGTATTATTTCCTTTCTCTGTAACCGACTTTGTACAAGCCTAGGCCCCTCCGATGTCTATATAAACTGGAGGGTTTTAGTCCATAGGGACAATCATAATCATACAAGCTAGACTTCTAGGGTTTCGCTACAACGATCTCGTGGTAGATCAACTCTTGTAATCCTCTTACTCATCAAGATCAATCAAGCATGACATAGGGTATTACCTCCATCAAGAGGGCCCAAACCTGGGTAAACACCGTGTCCCTTGTCTCCGGTTACCATCGACCTTAGACGCACAGTTTGGGCCCCCCTACCCAAGATCCGCCGGTTTTGACACCGACATTGGTGTTTTCATTGAGAGTTCCACTATGTCGCTGCCAGAAGGTTCGATGGCTCCATCAATCATCTACAACAATGCTGTCCTAGGGGAGGTTTTCCATACCGGTCAGATCTTTGTGTTTGGTGGCTTCGCACTGCGGGCCAACTCGCTTGGCTATCTAGAGCAAATCGACAGCTACGCCCCAGGTCACCAGATTAGTTTCGGAAACTTGGATTATGTCGCTAACATCCGAGCAGACTTGATCTTCCAAGGACTCACGACCCCAACTTCCACTCTGGCCTTAGAGCCGGAGCGCGTCGCCAGGTGATACCTCTCTATCGTATCTAATTTTCCAAACACTTTTGCCCTTATTTTGAACTCTAACTTGCATAATTTGAATGGAACTAACCCGGACTGACATTGTTTTCAGCAGAATTGCCATGGTGTTATTTTTGTGCAGAGATAAAAATTCTCGGGATGACCTGAAAATCAACGGAGAATAATTTTGGAATATATAAAAAATACTGGCAAAAGAATCAACGTCAGGGGGCCCACACCCTATCCACAAGGGTGGGGGGCGCGCCCCCTGCCTCGTGGGCCCCCTGACGCTCCACCGATCTCAACTCCAACTCCATATATTCACGTTCGGGAAGAAAAAAAATCAGAGAGAATGATTCATCGCATTTTACGATATGGAGCTGCCGTCAAGCCCTAATCTCTCTCAGGAGGGCTGATCTAGAGTCCGTTTGGGGCTCCGGAGAGGGGAATCCGTTGTCATCGTCATCATCAAACTTCCTTCATCACCAATTTCATGATGCTCACCGCCGTGCGTGAGTAATTCCATCGTAGGCTTGCTGGACGATGATGTGTTGGATGAGATTTGTCATGTAATCGAGTTAGTTTTGTTAGGGTTTGATCCCTAGTCTATTATATAATTAAGACAAGAGGCAAATAAGACATCACGGTCATCCACATAGATTAAATTTTCTTAGCCGTTAATTGCTAGATATAAATGGCTGAGATTTAAAGATATAACATTACATATAAATATTTGTGCACAGAGATATATTATGTTGCACATGTCAAGTCCGTCACGTCCATATACATATGATGGAAAAACAAATCTATCTATGCGTCAAAAGGATAGGAGCATGACAGATAAAAGTTGAATAGAAAAAGAAAAAGGAGTCCGATTATATCATGTATGGAGAGATTAGAATATGGGACGACATACAACTTCCATCGGCACGACGGATGCGATATGGTTCCTTTCTCCAGAATCGATATGGGCCAGCAGCATAAGAAATCAGTTTAGGCCCAACTATGTTTTTGTTTCTTTTTTAGTATATATACTGATCGGCCTTGGCCTCAATAGTGCATGCATGGATGGATGGGAAGCGGGTACGTGTTAACCTTTGTCTTAAAATAAAGGTCCGTGCCAAGCTTATCTAAAAAGAATCCACGCCAAGCTATCTTCTTTTAACACATCTCAAGCAGTCTCAGAAGCCTATTTCCATGGCATATCAAATTGAATTGATTCCTAAAAAAACAATTGAATTTAGCACGCCAAGAATTTACACTCTGTACATGTGTATCGCCAAATTTAATTAATTAGGGTATTTTTTACTTGCATGACTGATAGATACATCAATAGAAAAAAAGTGTGATATCGACTTGAACGCCAAGAATTTACCCTTTGTAGGTGATGTATGTAATGCCAAATTTAATTAGGGTATTTTTGACTCGCAAGACTGATAAATACATCAATAGGAGAAATATATATTACAGTGTGATATCGAATTGAATTCAACAATGATAAAATAATTACAAAATCTATTTATTATATACTTAAAATGATTGAAAAGTAACGGTAGAGATTGGCCGCTCAAAAGTTAAGAAATATGAATGGACTAGATTAACGCTGCTCCCCGCGAAAAAAAAACCGATATACCATTACATAGAAATATTATAAGGTGGGGGTGCAAAAGGTTTGACACGTCACATAAGAATAAGGTCAACACGTTGGTCTAACTCATATGCCTTTTCCTGAAAAAGTCACGTGTAGATATGAGTCTGTTTTCAAAAAAAAGTATCAAGGTTGACTCCGACTAGAACTGATGTGCTGATGTCAATTAAGAAATATGATCCAGTACGATCATTGTGGACCACGCAGTAAATCAATTTGAAGGACTCCAAAGCGTACATGCTAATCAAAAGAAATTGTATCCTAAAAATATCGATAGAAGTTTTGGCCCGAATATCTCTTTAGAACAGTTCATCAGACTGGGCCACTATAGCAAAAAACAGTAGGCCGTTCGCGTCAAGGAAAAAAAACACGTCCCTGACATTGGTTCAATCTCCAACTATACACGTACGTCATGTGAAAATTTTGTTCGCTCCCGTCGAGAAAAACGAAAAGTATCTTCGCTCCCTGTGAAGAATCTCCAACCATACATGTACCTATTATTACGTATAACTTTTTTTTGAATAATTGTGATCTTTAACTCGCAAGATTAAGCATATAGGTATAGAAAATAAAGATGTTATAGTATCATTCACCTCAAAAGTCATTGATTTTTTTATTGGTGAAACATAGAAAAAAATCCTGCAGGTTTGCGGGGTATGGAAATTTAGGTACAAAATTATTAAAATATCAATATTTAAAATTTAAATAATAAACTTTACGAATCAAATATTCCCTCAAAACATGTTATCGACACCACTCAATAAAAGCAAACAAAATAATTGTACGACATAGAAGATAAAAATTTAAAACTAATGAAACATATGCACTTCAGTTACTTTCGAAACTAGCATGAGTCATGGGCTGAATATACCTATGAACAACTGCGTGGGTGTCTAAGATATGTGGTATAGATGTCAAGTAGACTGGTTTTTATTTTTGCGAGGTATAACGGTGTCGACTGATTAAATGTAAAATACAAGGCCACCAAAACATAACAATTTTCCAACATCTATTATTGCTATGTCTCAGGGTGTTATAGAAGTTGCTTATTGGCAGCATCAATGTCGAACAATGGACTACCAGACATACATACTCGAAGACAAAAAGGCTAGAAGGCCTGCTATTCAGTAATCGCCTTTTCCCAATAATGGAGCAATAAAATATGTGCATGAAACCATATGTTTTATAAAATGATTGATATCGCAGTGGAATACATAGTATAATATCAATCAATCAAATTTTTATAATACGAAGAACTCCACCTCGCTATACAAGTGTAACCGACCCAAAATCACCGTTGATCTACTTCAATGTCATAGGACTTGGGGTTTGGGGAATCAAACAAAGTAATATCGTAAAACTGGGTTTGATGTACCAATTTTGAAGGCAGAAAAAATTGGACAAAAAAAAGAAAGGCAAGTGACCCAACCCAAGTCTACAAACTACAATTGTTTCATCGTAATAGTTACTGATGAAACTCTATGAGAATATCATAGCTTCATGGCTAAAGAGGCCCGGAGAAGAGCAAATAGGCCACAAAAATGTACATTTATTGAAGCCATATAACTACATTGAAGTAGCCCTTGATGTATACATCATGACAATATACAATTATTACTATAAATGTGCTTATGTTTTGAAAATATGATATTTAAATTTCAAGTTTGGAATTATCATGATATATAATCTAAGGTGCATAATTGTTGAACCAAATTTTTGTGGCATGCAGCTAATCAACATTTAGGTTATACTATGTTGGTTTCACGACACAAAAAAACAAATACTCAAATGCCAACAAATGGTAGTATAAAGTACAAAAACAGTAAATAATAAATATCTAGCCGCGCAAATGCGCGGGTGAACCTGCTAGTATCCATTATGTTCTGAGATTGATGTTGCTATGACTTTGCTATGCTTAATGCTTGTCACTAGGGCCCGAGTGCCATGATTTCAGATCTGAACCTATTATGTTTCCATGAATATATGTGAGTTCTTGATCATATCTTGCAAGTCTATAGTCACCTATTATGTGTTATGATCTGTTAACCCCGAAGTGACAATAATCAGGATACTTACCGGTGATGACCGTAGTTTGAGGAGTTCATGTATTCACTAAGTGTTAATGATTTGGTCCGGTACTCTATTAAAAGGAGGCCTTAATATACCTTAGTTTCCAATAGGACCCCGCTGCCACGGGAGGGTAGGAGAAAAGATGTCATGCAAGTTCTTTTCCATAAGCACGTATGACTATATTCGGAATACATGCCTACATTACATTGATGAACTAGAGCTAGTTATGTGTCATCCTATGTTATAACTATTGCATGAGGAATCGCATCCGACATAATTATCCATCACTGATCCATTGCCTACGAGCTTTTCATATATTGATCTTTGCTTATTTACTTTTCCGTTGCTACTGTCACAATCACTATAAAAACCAAAACTATTACTTTTGCTACCATTGCCGCTATTATCATATTACTTTGCTACTAAATACTTTGCTGCAGATATTAAGTTTCTAGGTGTGGATGAATTGACAACTCAGCTACTAATACTTGAGAATATTCTTTGGCTCCCCTTGTGTCGAATCAATAAATTTAGGTTGAATACTCTACCCTCGAAAACTGTTGGGATCCCCTATACTTGTGGGTTATCACCAGGTCCGAAGACGGGATTTCTAAACCCGCCAAACTATCTGTGGCCACGAAGCCCAGTACGGGAGAGTCAGAGGAAGCAATATCGCTGGCAACCATTACAAAGCTGGACTCTTCCCCGGACACTGGCTCCAAACTCTCGGAGTCAGCATCGTGTGAGCTCGGCTAAGGAATCCCCTTCCCGCCGTATTCCACAGATTCTCTTCCCCCTGGCCAAAACTCGCCTTTAAGTGAGGCTCTAAACTTGATGCGATCCCTCATCATTACGAAGGAGCAACATCCGAACTACGCCAAGCCCGGACTAGGGGATGAGAACGGGGAATTTTACGTCCCACCCACCACCCACTTCATCGCCACCATCCAGGACTTAACTAACATGCTCGATTACGGCTCCGAAGACATCGACAGCATGGATGATGATGCCAGAGAAGAGCAGGCCCAAAAACTGTCGTTTACTGGACGCTAGATGGCCACCTCTTCGTATGACGTGTACATGGTGGATACACCCAAGGAGGGTGACAGTGATAATGAGAAAAATCTAGTGGAGGATAAACCTCCCAAGATACAACCAAAACACCAACGGCGCCGCTCTAAATCACGCCGCAGCAAACACAGCAATATTGGCACGAGAGACAACAATACTTTGGACGATTGTAACATCCCAAATTTTCAATTTGGAATGTTATACATTAGATCATCATGTATATCTTATTTTCTTGCATTTTTGGTCGATCCTAGAAATTTCACGCAACTCAAGGACCTTCGGAGAGAGTTGGAGATTTCGTTATTTTCATATTTGAGAGTTTTCTCGAATTTGAAAAGAGGATCATTTGATTTATTTATTTCATCTTCAATTATTTTTCCGATATCAAAATATGAGAGAGGGAATAATATGACTTTCCCAAAGTTAGGAAAAATGAAGATCTAATGAATAAATCAAATTTTGTTTGCCGGAGTTTATTTGCATTTTATTTGGATAGGGAAAAATGCGCGTTTTCGAAAATTGCATTTTAGGTCTGGAGTAAAGTTCATTTTGTTCGGCTCATTTTTAGGAGTCAGGGAAAATTTACTTTAGAATTTTTGGAGTTCGTTTAGTTTCTTTTTCTTTTGTTTTCTGCGCGCGAAAACCAGTTAAAAAAAAGAGCCTCCCGCCAGGCCAGCCGGGCCAAAGGCCCAGCCAGCCGGCCACCGCCCCAGCCTCCCTGCGCGCGTGCGCCAGCGCCAGGCGCCAGGCCGCCGCCTCGCCTCTTAGCCGAGTCCCTCTAGGACTCTAGGCTAGCCCTTTTTCCTTTGTTTCGTTTTCCTTTTCCTACTCTATTTCTTGTC